>NW_015163694.1:46274-46398 GCF_001447785.1 Gekko japonicus | reverse complement strand
CTGCCGCTCCAGTGCAGTCTGGAGAGATTCTCTGGTTTGACCTAGTTCTGGTTTTGGGGCACTGACTGGCATGGCAACCTGGCTGGCCTGGCACAGGTGGCAGATTGCTCTGGTTCTTCTTCTT
>NW_015163694.1:45885-46071 GCF_001447785.1 Gekko japonicus | reverse complement strand
TGCTGCTGGGGCCTGGCTGGCATGCACTTGCTCCCTGTAGTGGGCTAGTGGCTGCTGCTGCTGTCTTGAAAGATTCTCTGGTTTGACTTAGTTCTGGTTTTGGGGCACTGACTGGCAATTGGCAACCTGGCTGGCCTGGCACAGGTGGCAGATTGCTCTGGTTGTTTCTTCTGCTGGGCCTGTCTG
>NW_015163694.1:14813-45726 GCF_001447785.1 Gekko japonicus | reverse complement strand
TTGCCCCCATCCCTCCATTGTTCTCTATGGTGGGGAAAAAAGTAATTTTTTTCCCACCATAGAGAACAATGGGATGGGGGCAACCTGTTTGGGGGGCCATAAAATTGTACCCCCTTGTCCAATCGCCTTGAAACTTGGTGGGCATGTTGGGAAGAGGTTCCAGTGAGCTCCCTCCAAGTTTGGAGCCTCTACCCCAACCCCCCTCCCCCCCAGCCCCCCGCAAAGTTTCAAGAGGATTTTTGCCATTGACTTCAATGGCCCCATTGGTTACAATGGACCCGAATTTTTCGGGATTCCCGAAAATTTTCAGATATCTATGCTTTACCGGTATAGATATTCGGGTTTTCCGAAAAAATTCGGGTCCAATAAACCCGAATCCGAATTTTACCGAATTTTTTTTTTTTTGCACATCCCTAGTGGGCAGTGTGGTGAGGAACCCTCTTAAAAGTTTCTCTGGAGATGACTGTAAACTTAGGTTATGCTCTAGAAGTGATCTTCCTTGATCAGTGGTGGTGAAAAAGGTAAAACATTTTTCATTGTTTCTGTGCAGCCCCAAATTTTTGTCTTTTGCAGGTACAAAACCATCTTAAAAGAGCTAACTGGATCTGTCGTGGGATCTTTGTAGTGCAGTACTAACACCTGTAATCGTCTCTGGACACTAGTTAGACATGTTTGAAGAGGGAACAAATGCCTTTCTTGAAACCAGAAGAATCTCTATGCACCTATAGCCATTGTCCTAGATGAGGTCAAATTCCACCTCCCACCTCCCTCCTTGAGTGTATATTGCCTGGCCTTCAGTTACCAACCCATATGCAAAGAAGGGTTTTGGAGAAAGTGGCTTCTTGGCAGGCCATTGGGGGGGTGAGGCTGCTGATGGGATCCCAGGTCATTCTCTGGTAGTAATATTGTGCTTTCTATCAGCTTTATCTGGTTAGCAGACTCAGCCATTTCAGCTACACTGAACCATGCTCATGTAAGATTGTGGTTGATTACTGTAATGTGCTGTACACCAGACTACCCTTGAAGAAAACTTGGAAATTGCATTTGGTTCAGAATGTGGCAGCCCAATTGTAGGGGGACTAGCCAATGAGACTTGCCTATCTTAAAGCAACTACATTGTCAGTTTGCTTCTGAGTTGCTTCTGAGTCCAGTTCAAAGTGCTGGTCAACCTTGAAAGCCCTTCCTGATGTATGACTCACCTATCTAAAGGAGACCATCTCACATGTGTCCTGGATACCAACTTCAGGCTGCCACCTACTGGCCATTCCACCACTGCTTGGCATGAACCAAAGCCCATTCCTTTTCCATTGTAGCTCCCCACAATGTGGAATGGGCTCCCTGAGGAGGGGAAGGAAAGAGTCACTGTAAGAAATCTTCAGGAGGTGCTGCCAGGGCTTTTAACAAGGTATAAACTGCAGGAATCTTTTGGACAGGAGGTGCTTTCGTTTAAAAATGTTTCGATTGAGACTTGTAAGCTGCCTCGAGCCACAAGGAAAGGTGGGATATAAACATTTAACTGAAAGCAGGTGCCGGGGCAGCATCCAGCCATCTCTACAGTGGCTGGTAAGAATGTAAAGGGGAAAGCTACTGTTGTAGATCTATTATCTGCAGTCACTACAGATCTTTTACAAATATCTCTGGCGCTAAGAAAGCTACTTGGTCTACGGTTCCCTTTCTGTTGCTTTGAATACACACAGAGACTACACTAAGTTTGTCCTGATGAGTTTATGTAACATACAAGCAATATGACTAAAGGTATGCAACCTTCACTATACAGAAGAGACACATAGGCAGGATTTAAAATAGACTGATTTTTTTAAAAAAGATTGCTGCTAGCTCACAAAGACATAGTAATTTACTTTCCACAGCCATCATTCAGGGGGTTTTGTTTCTGAAGAGACAATTTATCAATTTTCTTCTGTTCTCATTGATTACCAACCATTTCCACATACTTTCAAATGGATTTGTACTTTGCCTTCGCAGCTGTACATGGGTATCACTTGCTCTTCATAACTGCTGTATCCCATAAATAAATAAAAACAGACATGTGCTCAATAAAATCATGCCAGTCCTTTCCTGCTTTTCTTGAGCTTCCTTCCTGTTCCAGTGTGCTGTTGTGGTCAGTGCTGGACTAGGATTTAGGTGACCTTGATTACATCTTGACCCTTTTATAAAATTTGCTGGATGACATTGGGCCAATCTGATGTAATCGGTATGGCAAAGGTGAAACCACAGGAAAGGAAGAACTGTGAATGCTGCCCTTGGATAGTTGGAGTAAGCATAGAATAAAAGTAACAACATAAGAGAAGATACCGTTTCTGGGTCAGACCTGTGGTCCCTCCAATCCAGCATCCGGTCCACACAGTTGGCCACCAGTTGCCCCAGAGGACCATCAAACAGGGCTACATAATATATACAAGTCAAAGTTTTCCCTCCAAAACAATGAATATCTTTGTGCATAATCAGGGCTTTTTTGTAGAAAAAGCCCAGCACGAACTCATTAGCATAATAGGCCACACCCAACAGCAGAAATTCATTAGCATATTAGGCCACAGCCCTGACAGCTCATTAGCATATTAGGCCACACACCCATGTTAACAGAAGTGTGGTCATCCAGCCATGCCCACCTTTTGCTTCTTATTCTGTTGACCTTGTTTGTGGTCAAAACCCAGGGCTTTTTTTGTAGCAGGAACTCCTTTGCATGTTAGGCCAATTCTAATGAGTTTCTGCTGTTGGGTGTGGCCTATTATGCTAATGAGTTCCTGCTGGGCGTGGCCAACTTGGGAGCCAGCCGAACTCCATTCCTGTTCATTCCTGCCCAAAAATAGCCCTGTGCATAATTGTAGTTTACAGTCACAGGCAGAGCTCAAAGGGGAAGAGTCCCCAAAAATGAGAAGCAAGACCAACTTGCTCCTAGTTAACATTATGCCCTGCACTTGTTCAGAAGCACTCCTCTGTCTGCAGGCACAGTCTCCAGGTCCGCCATGAGCCTTGTTCACAAGTTGTATTGAACACATGTACCATTTGTGTAGTTATGTCCTTTACACCTGCATTCTCACTTTACATTTATTGCTTGTACAGCTGAACCTGCGATTGAACCCCCACCCCCTTGATCCAGGTATACTTGATGCCGAACTTAGTGTGGACACCCAAGCGGCATAGCCCGCTGCAGCCCAGAACTCCGAGCTCACATGATCCACCGGCCTCAGCCTCCCCAGCAGCTGGGCGAGGTGGCACACCTCTGTAATCCCGGCTGCCGGGAGGCTGAGGCCAGCAGATTGCGTGAGCTCAGGAGTTCTGGGCTGCAGCCGATTGGGTGTCCACGCAAAGTTTGGCATCGTACTGGTCCCTGGTTTGATTTGTAAAGTGAATGTGCACTGGCTCTTTCTTACAAACAGAAATTGGTCCTTACATGCAGGATACCGCATGGGTGTTCACTGTAAATTATGACCTGTTATCCAGATACTGTTCTGACATAAAATGAACACGTGTTGGCTGTTAGCAAAAGATATAGGCCCCTTACATGCAGGATGTAGATGCGTCCATCGGAAGTTATGAACAGACCTTGGAATGAATACCCAATCCATGTTTCTCTCACTGTCCGGAATAAACAAGTTTGACTGGGTGGTGCATTTACTCCACAGCTTCGCCAGTCTTGCGTGTCGATTCCCTCCGGCGGCGAGAAATCCCCCTTTTGGCCGGCAGTGTTTTTTCTCCTCCCCTTTCCCCGTTCCTTTTCCCCTCCTCCGAGCAAACAGGAAGGGGAGCAGAGAGAAAGAGGGAAGTCATGGCGCTGCTCTTCGTCGCCCTCCGCGTGGTCTTGGGCCTTTTCTTCGTGATCACCGGAGCCGTCAAGCTGACCGATCAGATTTCGAGCGAAGTTTACCGGCAGATGGTGAGTGGCGGTGGCGGCCGGCTGGGCTGCTGTGCGGCCGTCTGCTTCTGGCAAAAAAGGAAGAGGAGAGAAAGCGCGCAAGGATCCGGCCATGCTTGTTTTGCAATTGGCGAATAGAAAAGAGAGTGCGCGCGCAAAAATAAAAACAACAACAAAAAAAGCGAGATTGGGAGGAGTGTTGCTAATTTGCAAAAAACCGATGCATGTATGGAACTCAACACGATTGGCCTTGGGGCATGCAACTTCGAGCCGGGGTGCACGCTTACTAGGAGGTAAGCCGTACGGAATGTAACGGGACTTGCTTCCGAGTCGGGAGCCCTGCAGCCCGATCTTTAGGTGAGGCTTCCTTGGAAGTAAGTGCCTGTTGTGCAGCTAAGGGCTGCGGTTTTAATTTGGCTAAAGAAGGCAGCGCGGGCCCGCTGTTGTGTTCCCCATTGAACTCTTCAGGGCTGCGGTCCCAGGCGCACTTAAGTCCGCCCGAGCAGACTGGAATTTACTTCGGAGTAAACATCCTTGAGGAATCAAGGTGCACGTTGGTAGCAGCCGGTTGGCCGCGCCGCTTGTGTTTCTAGAGTCGAGACTGTTCCCCACTCCGCTTAAAGGGAAGACGATCACTTAATGGTTTCTGCAGGGCTCTTTCGAGTGCAAAAACGCTCGTGCGAGTCTTTCGCCTCGTGTACGCAGGATGCGAATTCGAGAGGGAATATTTTTAAGCGGGTATGGAGAAGTCGCAGCGGCTCGTGATTTCACGTGGGCTTGGGCGATAGAGTTGTTAGCGGTCCACCGCAGATGCAAACGTCATGTGGGTGGTTTCTCACTGGTTTGTGTGAATCTGGCTGCTGCCTGGATCTGGCTCCCTGCCTTCGAAAATGTTTTGGGCGCGAATCGGGTTTGAATTTGAGAAGTTTTGGTAGATTGGGACTGCGGATCAGTTTCACTTGCAAAGGAATTGGCGTTTGCCCCGCTCCTGAGAATTTCCTGTCCAGCCATCAGCTGGCAACCGAGATTGTCCCCGAGTCAACACTGCTGCAATCAGAAAAACGGGGGTGGAGAGGGGGAAGGAACCTGGCTTCCTGTCTTGAGTCGGCAGATTTCTTTGGGCCGTTGATGGAAGGAAGGAAGGGCCTGGGTGTTGCCTTGCCGGCTGGAAGGTTTCCCCCCACTCGGACGCCTGCCAGAACAGCATTTTCCCAACACAGCTTTTTATTGACAGGTAGTGGAGGGGGCTCAATAACTTGAAGTTATAACTGGAAAAAAATATAGAGAGGGATAGGCAGAGGCTACTGTTTTCTGATAGGGGTTAGATATCTTTTGTAATTAAAGAGCCAAGTGCTGTCAAAATTTGGAACAAGAGATCAGCAGAGACCCAGTAAAAGAAAGCCCATTGGCAGAACTGAAAATATATAGTTTAAGGGTACTGGTAATCGACACATTGATTAATAATCAGTCCAGTTTCTGTAGCTCATATATTGGTTGTTGCCAGTCCTTTATTAGCAAGCTGCACACACGAGGCTGCACAATGTAATAAATATGCACAGAACCACCCATAGTGCACTGGCATAAATCTGCTCAGTGTTTGCCCTTGGATTCAAACTCCAAGCAATCCAGCCAAGCACATGGAAGAGAAAGATTCCCTTTAGGTCCTTTTAGAAATTCTGGGTCTAGTGGGAAATGCTGGACTGTTAATCTGGTGTCTAGATGGATGTCTTTTACCCTGAGATGCTGGGGGTGGACAACCCAGTGTCCCAACCATCCTTGATTCTCAAGGGGTGCCCCACCAGATTGAGCCAGAGTTCAATCCGACAGATTCTTTACATTCAGATTTTAGCCTGATTCACACCAAAGCGGTTTTGCTGGAAGAAGAGGAGGGAGAATCTAGGCAGGAAATGGATTCACACAGTCAAGTTATACTGCATTGATTTGGTTTCTGCGGCCGTTAATAATCTGTCCCCCAGCCTGCTTTAATTTAGGTAAAATCTGGAAGCACAGTGACTTCTCCATTCTCTCTAGCTTCCCTTACTCTGTGTGTGTGCGTGTGTGAGGGATTTCCTCCTTCCCTCTGCACAATGGAGGGAAGTAAGCAGTGAGGGTCCCACAAGGATTGATAATTAATTTATTCATCAACGATCTTAGAACTAGGACTGAGTAGTGTAGTGGCCAGGTTTTCAGATGACATAAAAGTATTCAGGATAGTGAAAACCAAGGCCAACTGCGAAGATCTCCAAGAGGACCTCCACAAACTGAGTGAGTGGAAAACAATGTGGCAAACGAAGTTCAGTGTCGGTAAGGGTAAGGTGATGCACACTGGGACAAAAAATCCCAAATTCAAGTATAGGTTTATGGGGTCTGAATTTGCTGAGACTGAGAGGGAAAAACATTTTGGGGTCATAGTGGATAGCTCAATGAAAGCGTCAATCCAGTGTGCTGCAGTGGTGAAAAGGGCAAATTTTATGTTAAGGATTATTAGAAAAGGGATTGAGAATAAAACGGCCTATATTGTAATGTCCCTGTATAGATCTATGGTGCAGCCTCATTTGGCCTCATCGTACAGTTCTGGTCCTCATATCTCAGAAAGGACATTGCAGAGCTGGAAAAAGTGCAGAGGAGGGCAACCAAGATGATCAGGGGGTTAGAGCACCTTCCCTATGAGAAAAGGCTGATGAGTCTGGGACTTTTCAGTTTAGAAAAGAGATGACTAAGGTGGGGATATGATAGAGGTTTATAAAATGATTCATAGGGTGGAGAAAGTTGACAAAGATTTTTCTCTCTCTCTCTCCCAAAATACTAGAACTCGAGGGCATCCAATGAAGCTGATGGGCAGTAGGTTTAGGACAGACAAAAGGAAATACTTTACACAGAGTGATTAAAATGTGTAATTTGCTGCCAGAGGATATAGTGATGGCCACAGGAATAAACAGCTTTAAAAGGGGACTAGATAAATTCTAATCTATGCTTATCCTCCCACCTCGGCAAGCCATGGTGAGTGAGGGGAACCTCCACATTCAAAGGCACTAATCCTCTGAATCCCAGAGCCAGGAGGCAACATCAGGGGAAAGCCTCAGCCTCTATGCCCTGTCCTGAGGAACTGAGTGGACACTGTGTGAGACAGGATGCTGGACTAGATGGACTGTTGCCTGATCCAGCAGGGTTCTTATGTTGGGGGACCCTGCTCAGAACACTTCTGCAACTGCAATTTTGACAGGACAACTCCTTGAACCAATGCTCTAGTTCAGGTCGAAAGTCAGTTAGATGAGGATTACCCAGGTTGAAAGCTCCACTCAAGCAAGAAGCTCCCTGGGTTATCTTGAGCTGGTCACTCTTGCTGTCCCAGCCCAAACCTGCATCACAGGATGGTTGTGAGGATACTGCCTTGAACTCCTAGGAGGAAAGGTGGGATAAAAATGTAACAGATAGAAAGTGAGCCCCTCAGTAGAAGTTCCCATGGCTTTCTGTAAGACTCTGCAGTAACTCTCAGACGCGATAAGTCCGTTTATGGATTTTATTAGCAATCAGGAAAGTTGCAGGTGAATCAAAGGCTTTGACAGTAATGGCAGGTAATACAAGTTTAGCTCTTACGAGAACTTCGGTGCGGCCCACATTCATACGTCATGGTTACATGTGATAGAGACAGGTTAACAAAGTACAATTTAAAACTGTGAGAATGTTTATCTAACAGACTTCCTGCAAGGTTAAGAGACATCATGAGAAGCGAACAATCTCCTGGCCCTTGTGGAGGAGGTTTCTCATAAAAGAGTACCAAGCGCACTATCTACAATAGACAACCAAGCCTGTTTCAACTACCCCCTCGTCCTGAGAATGTCAGAGGAGGACTTTGTATAATAGTTGATTCATAGCTAGCAGGTGTTACAATCAGCCTGAGAACAAGAAGCCAGTGTGAGAATACAAAGATAAAGCTTTTGGGATAGTATGCAAGCAAGTAGGGCAATTAGCTATGCTCATCAGAACACCAGTGCATATCCAGATTGACCCGAATGGTCTGATTCTGACACTTTCATTAAGGAAATCTCCCCCTGCCATGTCAGACACGCACGCGTACTCCTCCCCCTTGAGGGGCCATGGCTCCGTGGCAGAGCATCTGCTTTGCAGGCAGAAGGTCCAAGTTTCAATCCTTGGCATCTCCATTTAAAAGGATTGGTAGTATGTGAGCTGTCACTAGTCAGAGGAGACGATACTGACCTGGGTAGATCAGTGGTCTGAATCCATCTAAGGCGGCTTCATGTATGTGTGCATGCATTTGTTACTCTCTTCACAGAGAGGCTGCCCAAGAAAATCCCTTTCTCCCAACAAGATGGTGGCATTGTAGGAGTGATCTGAGCATTTACGTAGTAGTTCACATTATCACGATAATGTTTAAAACAGCCATGTAGACTGCTGTTATTATCCTCTTATTTTAGAAAGTGTGTTTGTGGAAGGGGTGAGTCCAAGAGAAGGCACTGCAAATTTAAGATTGAAATGAAATTTGTACGATGGACTTTTCTGCTATGTTACACCCATATTAAATGCAAAAGGTCTCTGTGAGTGATGATGGAATTTTGTGAATGGGTAGTGGGCATGACCGTACAATGGCTGCCATGGAGGTGTGCCTGATCACAAAATGGCTGCCCTGGAATGATTTGGCCAGTCACAAGATATTGGGAGGATCTTCTTTATGGTCTCTGTGCATCACACCTCTGGGATATAGTGCGCCTGCGCCAACCCTGACCAATAGATATTGAAAGCAAAAAGGATTTTCGTGCCCGCTCCCCCATCACGTGCAGGGATCCAGTGCGCATGACTAGGGGAGGGGCATGACAATCCCGCCAGTTTCTGACCGCCGCACTGTTTGGACCTCTTCGATCGGTAGTTATTTTCTCTTTCTGGCATACTTGGCCCCTTTCTTCTTACTCCATTCTCCGTACATGTCAAAGGGCTCTTTCATTCACTTTCCCGTGGTGCCAGATCTCCTCCTTGCTCAGGGGAGCTTGGTGCTATACCACGATGTGCTGCATCTCAGACTGATGGCGTGGAGGATCCTGTGAATGTTCTCCAATGTAGGGTTGATCACGTGCTGCTGAACTGTCGAAGCCCTCCACCTGTAGTTCCTATGATGGGAAGTGGAGAAAGTTTTTTTTTGTATAAAGATTTGATTGACTCCCCTAAAAAGGGGAGGAGTTTCGCTTAAAAAGAAAGATAAGGAGGGTATATAGTGGGAGGAAGAGAAAGCTGAGTGATGTATTAACTGTTAGATTAAACTGTTAGTAATGTCCAATCATCAAAGGCTTCTTCTGCGTGTTGTCAAACATCTTTTTTCCATTCCAGTTACTTTCTATGTTAATTTGTTAGTAATGTTCCTTTGAATTTCTGTTAAAAAGTCTCTTCAGGGCACATTCAAAACCGCTTCTTTTACGTGCTGGTTACTTTTCCACTCTCAGTGACGGGAGGGGCTTCCTCTGTTTTTCTCTCCCTCCGGCTTCTTCCCCTCCTCCTTCGGGTCGCTGTTAACTCTTTCAGTTCCTGTGCTGTAAGCCGTCTTCCTTTCATGCCATGCCCGGAGATCTCCAGCTTTGAGAATGGTATTAATTTCAATTTCGCTTTTATCCGCTCCCAGTCCCTTCGCTGGATTCTCCTCTTCAATTGTTGACTTTTATAAGCGCTCATGAGGCACTTTTCGCTGTCACAATTCAAGCTTTTCTTTTCCTTCACAATCCCCGTTGGATTCATAGCCATACACAGTCCAAATATTAAACAGCCGGCACTCACGTTGACACAAACGCCCAGACGGAAGTCCCTCCCTTCTCCCCCGCTTGTCTTTACCCAGCTCCGACATCTTGTTTTTTTATTTTTAGTAAAGTTTTTAAAATGCGCTCCAGGGAAACAAAACCTCTTGCTTATTTTCAAGTACATCAAAGGAAAACATCACTATTCGCTCAGTCCATTCCCCCCCTCTTTTCTTTTTTTTCTTTCTCGCTTATAGAGGATTAACCCCCTCATTTTCCGCTGAAGGGGGGGGGAAACGTTCTTAGTTCATTTTCTCTGTATTTTGACAACTCACAGTTACGCCAGTCTTTTCTTTTCCATTTTTTTTCCCGCTTCATCACTCGGTGACGCCCGGTGGTTCCGCTAAACCCCGTAAAACTACCGAAAGAGAGACTCCCCCCTGGAACGCCCTAAAGCGCCCCGGATCCGAGCTCCTCTCATCTGAGGGGCTCGTTCGGGTCTCCGCTTGCGCGGATTCCCTCCTCCACCGCGGGCGGGCAAGGCGCCCTCGGGAGCGACCCGAGGATGCGTCTGCCTTTCGCGGGAGCCAGACCGGAAGCCGGAAGTGGAGAAAGTTTTTGTCTTACCTTCAGGAGGTTGGTCTGCCCCCTCCGCCTTCAGACCTCATTGTTGTTTTTTGTTTTCTGTTGTCCCATTTGGACCAAGGTCTCAGCTATTCCTCGGTGCGGGTATACCTGGCAGCAATTTCTGCTCATCACACTCCAGCCGAGGGCTACTCAGTTTTTACACACCCGCTTACCAAGCGTTTCCTTAAGGGCCTGGTTCATCTTTTTCCACTGTTGCGTTTCCTCACGCCAGCTTGGGGCTTACCTTTAGTGTTAGCCAGGCTTTCTGGGAAGCCTTTTGAGCCTATGGCCCCGTGCAGTTTGCCGCTTCTTTCATGGAAGACGGCCTTCCTCGTGGCTATCACGTTGGCACGGAGGGTGAGCAAACTCTCAGCCCTTCGTTGTGATTCACCTTACCTGGTTTTTCATCATGAAGGGGTCACCCTGGCCCCAGACGTCTCCATTCTTCCCAAGATTGTATCGGAATCCCATATGGAAGCTGACATCGTTCTTCCTGTATTTTTTCCTGCCCTGAAGGACGATGCGGAGCGTCGCCTCCACACACTTGATGTCAAGTGGCCCCTACTCTTTTACCTAGATAAGATGAAGGGTTTTTGAAAGTCTCCTTCCGTCTTCGTATCCTATGCTCCCTCCTCACTCGGGGGTAAGTTGTCCTCACAATGACTTTCCAGGTGGATTGTGGAGACAAACTCTGTTACTTGATGGCCAAGAAACCACTCCCGGGACTGCTCCGAGCGCATTCCACACGAGCAGTGGCCACATCCACGGCCTTCCTGAAGGGCACGTCACTACATGACATCTGCAATGCGGCGACTTGAGCCAACCCCTCACACATTTGTGAGACACTATGCCCTAGATGTATGTCTTCATCAGCGTTCTGCGGTGGGACGATCTGTGTTGCAGTCGGCGTGCCTTTAAGGACCTCCAGCTCCCTCCTCCAGGCAGATGTGTTGTACTCTTTCTGCTTGCTACTCTCCCAGATGCACAGAGACCACGAAGGAGATAAACAGGTTGGTTACCTGTAACTGATGATCTTTGAGTGATGATCTTTGAGCCCTCCTTCCCCTCTGCTGTTGGTCTTATTGTTGTTTTTTGTGACTAATGGCAGCGGTCAGAAGGAACTGGCGGGATTGTCGTATCCCTCCCCTAGTCATGCGCACTGGAGTCCTGCATGTGACGGGGGAGCGGGTGCGAAAATCCTTTTTGCTTTCAATATCTATTGGTCAGGGTCGGCACAGGTGCACTATATCCCAGAGGTGTGAATGCACAGATGACCACTCGAAGATCATCAGTTACAGGTAAGCAACCTGTTTTTCCAGGCCAAGAGTGCTCCTACAATGGCAGCTGAATGGCTATAGATACAAAGGCAGCAATCCCTGCTCCAGTGAGGTGGAGAGAAGCCAGGGTTGGCTTTTTGTTTGGGATAAGAAGGATGTGGGCACACGGAAACACATCAGAGAGTGCCATGACATCCATGTAAAGGATCCCTGGGCAAAGAATTTGGAGGTTTCTCTGCAATTGGACAAAGCAGGGGGTGCTTTTGATAACTATCTAAACTGTGTGCTGCTCTCAATTGAGTTGGATCTTCTTGAAGCTGTACAGAACCTCCAAAACATTCTGAAGTAGTGAAGCTTCTCTCCTGCACCTAGAGAAGAGCAGGGAGTTGTCCTGGAATTTCTTTGCCCACCCAGCGGTTCGAAAGCAGACGTAACATCCATGCAAGTAGATAAATGGGTACCCACCCTTAGAAGGGTGGGGGGCACCCTCCTCTGGCGAGGCGTTTGGAGGCGACGGCAATAGCGACGGAGACGGCGGCGATGGCGGCGTACCGGCAGTGGAAGCAAGGCAGCATGGCGACGCGGCGGCAGCGAGTGGTGAGCAGCAGGCCGGAAGGAGAGATCCCTGGTGGCTGGCAGCGAGAACAACAGCCGACTGTCGTACTGCTGGAGGCGCGTGGTGACGTCACCCGAGGGCGCGGCGGAGCCAAAGGGACATAGCCGGGACCTGAGGAGGACGCCGCCGGCGCACCGGATCGCAAAAATGCGCCAGAAGAACAACAGCTCGATACCGCTGGGAAGGAAGCCAGCCAGACCGGAATAAAGAGACATCTACCTCCACCTGGGGTGCCGGTAGGCTGTCCCATTCCCCGTGGAAAAAATGTGGCCTTAGTTAGGGTTAAAATTGTGACTAGCACCCTTCATGTAAACCGCCCAGAGACCCCTATGGGGGTTAGGGCGGTATATCAAGTTGAATAAATAAATAAATAAATATTATGGCGGAGCTCTGTAAATATGGGCAGTTCTGAAGAGCAGTGACCTTTAATTCCCTGTGAAACCTTTTCTTTCTTATGATTGCATTAGAAATGTTTGGGGAGAGCAAAATAAAAACTACTTGAACCAAAGGCTGTTCTTAAAATGTAAGCCAACAACTGATTCAGGTTTTTTAAAATTTTCTTTGTAATCTCTTGCCGCTCTACCTGATTAATTGAGGCTGTGAAATCAAAAATACAGGTTCATACTAGCAAAATCTGAATATTGCATTATTAAAATATTGAAAGAAACATCATATGTAATAAACAGAAGCTACCACTTGTGCTTAGAAAATATTTTTCTTCTTATAACTCTGTTACCATATTTAAAGATACTGATCTCTTTGTATGTTTTATGTGTGTAAGTGGATGTTTGTTATGTTGTATGTTTGCTTGTTGGTGTATAATATGAAAAACAATAAAAGTGTACCGTATGGGTACTTAAAAAAAAAGAAAATATTTTTCTTGTTAATTTCTTATGATGTTGATAACACATCGTCTTACACAAAACTAGCTTCAAAGAATACTCAAGGATCTCCTTAAATTCTAACCCAGTTGTTTAAAATTATCCCTTACAAATTAACAGTGGCCCCCATGATTAATCAACTACCAATGAAAGCCTGAAATCCTTTAAAATTAAAGAAAAAAGAAAGAAAAACAAGCAGAGGTTTTTTAAAAACTGGCAGTTGAGTAAAAAACCCCACACAACAACCCTGAGCCCTGCTCTGCAGGGGAGGGTGGACTAGAAATCAAATCAAATAAACAAACTGACACCGGTGTCTGTGATCTCTGTTCTAAATAGAGTTTTTTTCAGAGGATTTTACAAACAGCAGACTTTAAGCAGGTTATTATAATTCATTTATTGCTTATTTACCATTCACTGCCTTGAGCACAGGACAGGTAGCGTGAAAATCTTATTTAATTCATAAAATCGAAGGGTGCATTGACAAGCACAAATCCTTTAAAAATGTTGATTTCAAAATAGCCTGTGTAGCATTAGTTAGCTCCAATGGATAATATCACAAGTCGGTGGAGGTCTACTGTTGGTGAACATGTTTCATTTAAATTGGCAATTCGTTTTGTTGATGAGATCTAGTTTGTATGCCTCAGTAAAGATTCTGATGTTCCTTTGTTTCGTTAGTTTGGTGTAGTGGTTAGGTGCGCGGACTCTAATCTGGGAGAACTGGGTTTGATTCCCCACTCCTCTACTTGCACCTGGCTGGATGACCTTGGGCAAGCCGTAGTTCTGATAAGAGCTGTCCTTGAAAAAGAGCAGTTTCTGTCAGAGCTCTCTCAGCCCCACCTACCTCACAGGGTGTCTGTTGTGGGGAGGGGAAGGGAAAGGAGTTTGTAAGCCGCTGTGAGACACCTTCGGGTAGTGAAGGGCGGGGTATAAATCCAATCTCTCCTCTCTCTCGCTCTCCTCTCTCTCTACTCATTTTTTAAGCCTAAAAATAGTTACATGGTTTGGGACTTTACCTAAGGCTATTATAACAGTGTTTAGTTTTCTCTGATGGTGCAGATGGTTCAATCAATCCTAATCAATCAAATTTTAATTTTACAGCTAGTGACCAGCATACACAAAGGTTTACATAAAATCAAACTATCAATTTCACAGCATTAAAAATTCACTCAAGCTACCGTATGCATTTCCCGATCTTTATACACCTGTGTGCAAAATTTAGCCACTATTCGGGTTGTTTCATGGTTCATATCAGACAGAAGATAATCAAGTTTAATTTTATGTGATCTGCCAGGAAACTTTCCGATCTGCGGCTCAATAAGTTTCGACCAGATTTCTCCGTGCCTAGGGAAATTAAAGAAAATATGTTCCATTGAATCAGTTTCCTTTGAAGAGCAAGATCAGAGTCTATGCTCATAGGGGACTGATTTAAACCTCCCTTCCAGGTTCAGATGATTTAAAAAATCCAAGTTGTTCTGGATGATTTATATGCAGTAGCTGCATAATGGCAGAAGTAACTTGGATCTTTCCAGATGCTGCCAATCAAACCCAGTCCCCTAGAAATTCTAGAATTTTCCAGCTTCCATAAGGGCTAGAACTCCTCCTTCCCTTCCCTTCCTCCTCCTCCTCCTGCTGCTTCTGCAGATGTGTGGGATGCCGGATTTTGTGGCATGGGCAGAATATGCTGAAATCAAACACATCTTTTGAAATCCAAGGACCTCTTTAATGTGGCTAATGAATCTCCTGGAATTTTCTGCTGGCATTAAAGGCTGTTCTTCAGATTTATTCTTCTTGACTCCCCAACCCAAATGCCTCCTTCTTTTCCAGAAATCCCAGTTTGTGCAGTTTGCTGATGTTTTCCCCTTGAAGGAGTTTGGCTACAAGCCAGAGCCAGGCCGGTACCTCGAAGTGGTGGGCTGGACAGAAGTGGTGGCTGGTTTACTCTTGGCCTTTGGGCCACAGCTGTTGCAAGAGATCAGCAACTTCGTCCTTACTATCATCATGATAGGTAAGGGTTGTCTGGCGGTTAATTTATGAAGACACAGGCCTGACACACAAGCCTGGCTTAAGAGGCACCTTTCTTTATCCTACACAAGCACAGTGGGAACTGTTTCTCAACTCTCCTGCATTCATGTTGTGTCAGGATAGCTGTGAACAGTTTTTCCAGTCCTGAATTTTGTAAGAGGCTTATGGAACATTGGGACTGGATGGAGAAAGTAGCAAAGAGGTTTTCTTCTGCCTCTTAGAAGTAGCTTCTCTAAATGGTCATGGAGCTGGGCCGATGTTACTTGGGAACTCTCTGAGGCTGCGGGTGTGCTTGGTTCCCATCTGCTCAGCCCGTGCCCTTGTTACGAAGCAGTTTGTTCTTACAAAAGGCACTATCTGCTCTCCTCTGAGGGAAACAGACTGGGTAAAAGGTTGCCCCTGGAACTTCCCACTACTTAAGGAAATGGGGTGGCGTGAAACAAGATTGTGATTTCCAGCAGGGGACATTGCGACCTAATGTGCCAGAGATCCGTGACCTGGGCGGCTGGTGTGTGAGTGTTGCAGACACTGCTGTTGGTGTATGTAACTGTCCAGTTTAAGCAAGAGGATGGGCACATGCATTAAAAAACAGATTGGTTCTTTGGTCACACCAGTATCACATTTAAATGAGGCGGAAGATTTGACCGCAGGGAAAATAAAGTGGTACTGGGGAGGGGTGTTGGGGTTGGTTTGGAGAATGTGGATGAGATTGCTGGGGTGATAGATAAATGGGGAGCAGATCTGGTCTTTTGGATGTAAATACATTTTTGCTTGTCCCCTTCTCTCTGCAGGTGCCATCTATACCCTCTTGGTTTTGAAAGAATCCATTGCCATGTGCACCCCCGCCACTGTTTGCCTGGGTCTTCTGCTTCTCCTGAACATCCGGGGAAGGGGGGGAAGTGCCAAGTCCAAGTTTGAGTGACAGGAAATCAGCTTGGAGGGAAAGGAAGGAGGGATTGGAAATGATGCTGCCGGGTTTTTTGATGGCATACTTGTGTTTCTGTTGTCCTGTTCTCTCTATTGTGATCTAATTCCCTTAAACATGCTAATGAGATAAGTTGCATCCCGGTGATAAATGATCTGGGAGGACTTTGTGAATTTGAGGCCTTCGGGGGGGGGGGGGGGGCTCCCTCCTTTCTCTCTGGTAGTTCCCCTCCTATGCCCAGGGCAGGCATCCTGGACCATGCTGATCTGGTCTAATGGATTTCGCAGTTTGGAGGAAAAGAAAGGGAATAATCAAATCTTTCAACGTGTGTCTGATGAAAATCCTTTTTTTAACCCTGCAGAAGACTGGTGGAAACCTAACATTTTGTCATATGTGGTTTCTCAGCTGGGAGGGAAATATATATAAAACATTTTGGGTTTGTGTCTAACAGGGTTCATGTGAATTGTTCTTAAAAAATATTGTAGCCTTTTTTTGTTGTTCAGTCGCACAGTCGAGTCCGACTCTTCGCGATCCCATGGACCAGATCACGCCAGGCCTTCTGGTCTTCCGCCGTCCTCTGAAGTTTGCTCAACTTGCGTGGTTCGATGAGGCTGTGGGCTATGCCGTGGAGGGCCACCCAAGATGGACAGGCCACAGCAGAGAACTCAGACCAAGCGTGATCCCCTGGAGAAGGAAATGGCAACCCACTCCATTATTTTTGCCAAGAAAACCCGATGGACAGTATTGTAGCCTTACCGAACGAAAACTGAGTCCTGTAGTTCTGTCAGGGGGCTACAGTTATATAAGAGCTTGGGTTTCACACAATCATTTCTCCCAGGATAGAAACTCCCAAATTCATTTTGGGCTCTGATTTACATATACAAAGAAAAACTGGAGCAAGTCAGCAACCCTAGCAAGGTCAGTGAGGGCTCATGTTCTGATGTGTAGTCTGGGATTGGTAGTCAGCTTGTAGGGAATGACTTTTATTTTTAACCTGTTCCACTCAAGATACTTTGGATTTTATCTTCCTGACTTAAGAACTAGGTGGGCACCAGGAAATGGATAGGTGAGCTCCATATTTGGGACTCGCTCTGCTGGGTTTAAATAAGAGAAGGCCAACTGAGGTACTGTGGACAGGAATAAACCTGTGATTTTGTCTGGCCCCCGAAACCCTCCAAGGAAGGCAAAGATGCCCTAAAACTTCCCTTTTGTTCTACCTTTGCTCTATACTTCAGACATGCATAAAAGCTGAACATTGAGAACAACGATGAAAAAGGACGCTCTTGAGATTTCCTGCATGGGATAGGAGGTTTGGCCTAGATGTCCCCTTCTAACTGTAGGACTGTGTAATACCTCTTCCCTTGCTGAAGCTGAATGGAAGAAAAAGACAAGGAGGTATGTCTGCCCATGCATCATCCTTCATTGTATGCAAAGGCTAGCAATGAGAACATGCCCAGGGATTGGCTTGGTTGAGGAAGGGTTTCCCTGTTCCCTTTTCCAAGTTCAGGCAGTTGGCCATTCCTAGTGTATTCCAGAAGAGCAGGCTCACCTACAATTCCCAAAATTCCTTGTAGGAAGTTTTGGCGGATACATGATAGAAGTTTATGGAATTAAGTATGGTGTGGGGAGAGTGGACAAGGGAGTTCCTCCCTTTCCCATAATACTAGAACCCAGGGTCATCCACTGAAGCTGAAGGGTTGAAGACTAAAGACAGACAAAACGAAGTATTTATTCACTGAGTGTATAGTTAATTTGTGGAACTCACTGTGTGGTCATGGCCGTCAACCTGGAAGGCTTTAAAATGGGAGTGGACAAATTCATGGAGGATGTGGCTATCAGTGAGTACTAATCATGATGGCTATCTATTCCCAAGAAAAAGAGGGGGGGGGGGAGATCTAAACAAATCAAGCAAAAACCTCCAAAGGAAGTTTAGAAAACTTATTGAGGGCCAGAAGTTAAAAACATAAGTATAGACAAAAGAGTGTTTATTTCAAAGACACATAAAAACCTTGTAGGGTATCAAATAAAGCCTCATAAAATGTTCAAAGTGACAAATGCACAAAAAAGAACAGTGTATGACCTGACGCATTTCAGCTCACAGGAGCCTTCTTCAGAGGTCAAATAGTACAAAGTACAAAATACACCAAGCAACAAAGTCCATGTAACAATAATAATTAATAATATAGGACCAAAAATGGAATGCTGTATGGAGAGATTAAAAATGTTTTAGATTAATATTTACTCAATTGAAAATTCCATCCAATATTACAAAAACATATTTTACGATACCCAAATATAATATACTTACTTCCAATATGGAATTGAATGACACACCAAAAGACTTCTATTTCGGGCCACGAATATATTTGGCCTTGTGTCAGAAGTAGTTGCATATACTCGAAATAATATCAGTACCAATATGTACCTGGAAATAAAGATGAGATAAATTCCAAAATGTAACAAATAGTAAAACGTATTTAATAAAAATATGAGGAATTAAATAAATACGGTACCTTCTAGTTTATGTCCTATGAGTGCAAGTAAAATTGCCTTATCAGGGTCAGCGTGACATCAATGTAACAGTGAAGACAGATATCAGGAACTTAAATAGTGTAATAGAGAATGATGCAATGCTGATGTAGTGTCAGAGGTCATAGAGAGGAAAAAAATGGGGGGGATGACATTGCAAAAAAACCTTAAAGAGATAGTACCCGTATGGTGCAATGCTAATATAACAATGACAATGCAAAAGGACTTAAGGAGATAACACCCATGCATTGTTGCTGTAATGTCAGAGGTCACAGAAAGGGGGGGAAATTATATAAAGTATGACAGTACAAAAGAACTTAAAGAGATAGTACCCATAGGCACAACAAAACAGCAGAACAAAAATTTCATAATGCCTTAAAAACAGGCAATTAGACAAAGTAATAACAGAACAAATGCAATACCCATTTATACAGATTGCTAATCAATTTCTTGATTTAATCCATGTGGTATTAAACTATTCAAAGCATAAATCCAGAAGGTTTCCCTGGCCTTCAGACGCTGTGCCAATTGTAGATTGCTAGCCTGGACTTTTTCCAAGATGAAGAAATGAAGGTCTCTCTCACTGTGGCCAAGATTTACAAAGTGTTCAATCATTGAAGTGTTCTTTCTGCAAAGACGAATACAACTCCTGTGTTCTCCAATTCTTATCTTTACAGGTCTAGATGTACACCCGACGTAGGTTAAATCACAGCCACATTTTACCGCATAAATTACGGACTTTGTATTACAATTGAAGAAACTGTTTATGGAGTACCTTTTTTGTTCAGAGGAGTCATAACAGAAATCTGTTCATAATAATAACTCACACATAGAACACCCCCCACAGGGATAATTTCCAACCAGTCTGCCCTTGCCATCCAATCCCCTCTGTATAGCTGAAGATTTTAAACTACTCCGAGTCCTGACAAGTATGTCTTTCAGGTTTTTTGATCTGCAGTAAGAAAAAAAAGGGGGGGGGGGAGACAGCATCTAGGGATGTTAGATAAGAGGGGCAGTGTTTTCTAATAATATCCCTCACTTGGGCAGATCTCCCATCATACGTCACTGTAATCATTCTATTGGTTTGACTATGTCTGCTTTTGGGAACCAGAAGGGAGGATCTGTTAGTATTACTTGCTTTATGAAAAGCCTGTTGTAGAATTCTGGAGAAGTATCCCCTATGTCTAAACTGATTCATAAGCAGTCAGCCTTGCTTGACAAAGAGGAATTTCAGATAGGTGATATCTCCCGGTAGGGAACCGGTTCTCAAACGGGTTCTGGTCTGTCATTTCAGACAGAACCCGTTTGAGAATCGGTTCCCTACCGGAATGTAACTGCCATTTCATACACAAAAGCTTCTGTCCCATTTAGGAACCGAGACTGAAGCGTTTTACCTGTCAACCGCTTCCGAGTAGTCTTCAGTTCCCTCTCCCGGTTCTGTTACGCTTTTTTCCCGCCGTTTTTGGCCCACGCAGGCTTTTGTTTTTTGAACGTTCGATTTATAGCATTATATCGCTATAACGCTATACCGGAACTTCAAACTCCAATGGTATCGCTATTGCAATTGTTTGGAGTTCCGGTATAGCGTTATATCGCTATAACGCTATAAATCGAACTTTTAAAAAAATCGATCACCTGCGCGGGAAGAAAATGGCGGGAAAACAAAACGGTGCAAGTCTGAAATGCCAAACCGCTTCTGATCCGGCTCATTTCCGGTAGGGGCAAGCCATGTGTGAAATGGCAGCCCTGTACCGGTTCACTTCAAAACGGATGATTACCGGCTTGAAACCGGATGAAACTGGGTAATGTGAAATTCCCCGAAGTCAGTATACTGACTACAATTTCTTCTGATACGCAACATCTGGGAAAAGGGTAAATTCTTTTTTTAAATGCTGTGGATGGAAGCTACAAGAAAAGAATTGGTATCTGTAGGTCCCCCCCCCCCCCGGGTCTGATTTCAACATCTAGAAAATCAATCTTTTTGCTGTCATATTTCAACTCAAATTTGATAGTATCATGAACACTGTTAACAAATCGCTTAAATGCCAATAGGAGTTGCACTGGGCCCTTCCAAATCAAGAAGATATCATCCAAAAAACGGTTAAAGACAATGATGTTCTCAAGATAAATGTTACTATTCAGGATGAATTGGTTCTCAAATCTACTCATAAATAAGTTGGCCAGCTCAGGTGCACATTTATATCCCATGGCTGTTCTGGAAACCTGCCAAAAATTATTCTGGAATTGGAAGTAATTTCTTTTTAAAAAAAGTTCAGCCAATTGGCAAAAAAGAAGGTGGGAGGAATGTTATTGTTCTCTCTCTTCTCTAACACTTTCTGAATCACTTCCAATGCTTCCTCATGTGGTGTATATATTTGTATACACTGATACCACATCCGTAGTGACAAATAATATATTCTCACTTGTGAGTCGAAACGCGTCAGGTCATACACTGTTCTTTTTTGTGCATTTGTCACTGTGAACATTTTATGAGGCTTTATTTGGGCCCCTACAAGGTTTTTATAAAAACATGAGAGAAGCCAATGTTGGGTCAGGCCAATGGCCCATCCAGTTCAACACTCTGTCACACAGTGGCCAAAAATACCAGGTGCAATCAGGAGGTCCAGCAGTGGGGCCAGGACACTAGAAGCCCTCCCACTGTTGCCCCCCCCCCCAAGCACCAAGAATACAGCGCATCACTTGCCCCAGTCTGAGAGTTCCTATCTATACCTTGTGGCTAATAGCCATTGATGGACCTCTGCTCCATATGTTTATCTAATTCCCTCTTGAAGCCATTCATGCTTGTAGCTGCCACCACTTCCTATGCCAGTGAATTCCATGTGTTAATCACTGGATGAAGAAGTACTTCTTTTTACCTGTTTTAACCTGACTGCTCAGCAATTTCATTGAGTGCCCATGAGTTCTTGTATTGTGAGAAAGGGAGAAAAGTACTTCTTTCTCTGCCTGCTCTCTCTCATGCATAATCTTATAACCTCTTTCTCTACCTGCTCTATCCCATGCATAATCTTATAAACCTCGATCATGTCACCCCTCAGCTGTCGTTTCTCCAAGCTAAAGAGCCCCAAGCATTTTAACCTTTCTTCATAGGGAAAGTGTTCTAACCCTTTTATCATTCTAGTTGCCCTTTTCTTCACTTTTTCCAATGCTATAATATCCTTTCTGAGATGTGGTGACCAGAACTGTACACAGTATTCCAAATGAGGTCGCACCATTGATTTATACAGGGGCATTATGATACTGGCTGATTTGTTTTCAATTCCCTTCCTAATAATCCCCAGCATAGCGTTGGCCTTTTTTATTGCAGTTGCACACTGTCTAGACATTTTCATTGAGTTATCTACTATGATTCCAAGATCTCTCTCTTGCTCAGTCTCTGCCAGTTCGGACCCCATCAACGTGTATTTATAGTTAGGATTTTTGGCTTCGATGTGCATCTCTTTTCACTAGGCCACATTGAACCCCATTTGCCTCATTGATGCCCACTTGCCCATCCTCGATAGATCCCTTTGAGTGCCTCACAATCCTCCCTGGTTCTCACCACCCTGAATAACTTCATGTCATCTGCAGATTTAGCCACTTCACTGCTTACTTCCAACTCCAAATCATTAATAAACAAGATAAAAAGCATCGAACCGAGTACTGATCCCTGTGGTACCCCACTACTTACCACCCTCCACTGAGAAAATTGCCCATTTATACTCACTCTCTGTTTCCTATGAATTAGCCAGTTTTTGATCCACAAAAGGACTTGTCCTTTTATTCTGTGACTATTGAGCGTTCTGGAAGTCAAGGTAAACAACAACTATTGGGTCCCCCTTGTCCACGTTTGTTCACTCCCTCAAAAAACACGAACAGGTTAGTGAGACAAGATCTTCCCTTACAGAACCCATGCTGAGTCTGCCTCAATAGGTTTTGTTTATCAATGTGCCTACTAATTCTTTCCTTAATACGTTTCCACCAACTTACCCAGTATCAACGTCGGACTGACTGGCCTGTAATTTCCCAGCTGTCCCTTGGAACCCTTTTTAAAATGGGAGTGACATTAGCTACCTTCCAGTCCTCAGGAATGGAGGCAGATTTTCAGAACTCTCGGATGTATGCCATCTGGGCCTGGTGATTTATTAGTTTTTAAGTTGTCTATCAGTTGTAGGACCTCCTCTCTCTTCACCTCAATCTGACTCAGGTTTTTCACCATCCCTCCCGAAATCAGTGGTTCTGGAGTGGGTGAGCACTTCTCATCTTCCACAGTGAAGACAGAGGCAAAAAATGCATTCAGCTTCTCAGCCATTTCCCTATCATCCTTCAGTACTCCTTTTACCGCTTGGTCATCCAAGGGCCCCACTGCCTCCCTGGCTGGGTTCCTACTTCTAAAGTATTTGAAGAAAGTTTCATTGTTGGTCTTTATGTTTTTTGCTATATGCTCCTCATATTCCCTTTTTGCTTGTCTGCTCACAGACTTGCATTTTATTTGCCACTGCCTGTGTTCCCTTTTATCAACCTCACTGAGCCTAGCTTTCCACCACTTAAAGGAATCCTTCTTACCTTTTACAGCTTCCATTACTTTGTTTGTTAACCATGCAGGCTTTTTTCAATACCTATTGTTGCCTTTCCTAACCTGTGGTATATATTTTTTCTGAGCTTCTAGGATTGTAGTTTTAAATAGTCTCCAAGCTTCCCCAATGGTTTTGACCCTTTCTACTTTTCCTTTCAGTTTCTTCCTCACATGTGCCCTCATATCAGAGAATTTACCCCTTTTAAAGGTAAAAGTGGTTGTGTCAGTCTTTTTGGGAAACTCCCTATTTATACAAATGTTAAACTCAATTTATACTATTAAATTGTGCCTATGAAAAATTATCTGAAGTGACCACAGATATCTACCCAGAATTCTTTGCACCATGAGTCCAGCACAACAGAGAACGTTTCTTAGCTTCTGAGATCTACAGGCGAAGCTTTGTTATAGAATGTTGGCTCTTGCCTAGATGAGAACTCTTGACTGGCTGTTGCTCTCCAAGACCAGAGAAGCCTGGGATATCTTCTGCTAGTTCTGCCAGCCTCCCTCTGCAACAGGAGGCCTCCTGCCAGCAGCCCTAGTTGCTGGTACCGCTCCAAATGGTGGCGGGGAAAATAAAACTGCCAACATTGGCTGCATCATTGGGTCAGGTCTGGGAAAAACTTGGAACTGACATGGGGTTGCTCTAGGAATTTCTGGAAACTCCATGGTTTTACAATAGAGTTTCTGGGGATTCCTAGACCTACCCCATGTCATTTCTGGGTTTTCCACGGAAGTAAGGTAGTGATGCAGCTGATGTCACCTCCCAAACCATTTTTACCAGTTAGAGTCCTGTCTTCAACTGAGGCCAATCTGCTTTTTTAGGTCTTACTGAGCTCTATCTAGTATAGTACTGTCTGCATTGAGTTGCAGTGTCTCTCCAGGCATGGTTCTTTCCCAGATGTGCTATCCAAGACTGTTTTAAGAGTAGCTGCCAGGGACTGAACCTGGAACCTTTGGCTTGTAAAGCGGGCCCTCTGCTGTTCTGCCATAGCCCCTCGTCTTGAAAGCAGTCATGACAATTCTACTATTATCAAAGCAGGTTTTTTTGTTGGTGTGGGGTAGTGGTTAAGAGCGGTGGGCTCTAATATGGAGAACCGGGTTTGATTCCCCACTTCTCTACATGAAGCCAATTGGGTAACCTTGGGTAAGTCACAGTTTTCTTAGAGCTCTCTCAGCCCCACCTACCTCACTGGGTGTCTGTTGTGGGGAGAGGAAGGGAAGGATATTGTAAGCCGTTTTGAGACTTCTTCAGGTAGAGAAAAGTGGGGTATACCAGAATCTTCCAAAAGATTTTTTACAATATATCATACAGTTCTATCATTCAAAATACTAGATTTTTTTTGGCACTTGGCTAATAGTATATGCTAGGAAATATGTACCTAATTATGCGGGGTACACAATCAATCCATCAGTCTATCTAGGCCTACCTACAATTTTTTTAATTAAAAAAAAAGTTTTCTACCCAGATACCTTTGCCCCAAAACTAAGAATTTAATTTTACTTAGTTTTATAGTTAATTTTTTGTGGTGTTAGAGGATTGTGTGTCCCTAACTTTAGCTTCTGAGGGTTGTATAGCTCCTGAGGGTTGTATGCCTTCAAGAGGTTAATTTGAGGAGGAAGCAATATAGAAGTGAGAAAACCGTCTTTGGATACTTAGAGGTTCTTTACATTCCATAGTTTCTTGCTGGGACAAATGATTGTCTAACCACCAGCATGGTTGTGATCTGCACCCCACAGAACAGAAATGGAATGCAGCCACACCATAACCTGTGAAGTGGGTCCTTATATGTGGTCAAAATACCTTTGGATTAAATTCGCTGGAGTACTTTGCCATATTTGTCAGGATTACGCTCTGAATGGTGTGTACTTTGCACAGAATAAACAAAATTCTGCTAAGATTGATGGAATTCTTTAACTTTCTAAATTAATGCTAATGTAATGTTCACGTGTTTCATGCATATCTTCACAGTTGCAATGGGTAAGAACTTACCTTCCCCCCCCAAAAAACAAGTGGAAATGGAGATTATGCACCTATTGCCATGTGATGTGCTTCCATATAATTATGGGGATTCCATAGAATTTTGGATTTGTTTACTCTGATTAGGTGGTTGCTGCATCAGGAGGAATAGGTATGCCCCTTCTGTCAAATCAATCTTTGATGGGTCATTTCTCCCACCCCCCAAACGGAAGTCCCACCTCCCTAAGGGCCATGCTTCAAGGTGCTGGCAAGATGGCGGCCAGTGCCAGCCAATGGGAGTGCAGCGACCACGTGTTGGCTTTTCCCCAATGGCGTAGCATCTGGCTGGGGGTTGGGGGATGGAAGGGCGATGGGAAATGGAGTCCTGGGTGTTTTTTACGGGAGGAGGAAAAATACAGCGTGCAAATTGGACTTTTTGCTGTGTGTGGTTGTGTTTTGTGGCTGGGGATGCTTTGAAAACAGCAGTGAGGATGGGACATGTGTGAAAACTGTACAATGTCTAACTGTACAAAACTGCAGACTCCCCCAGGGTCTGAGGACTCCCCCCTCCAGGCAGAGCCAGGGGAGCCCCCCATCCCACCCCCCGATAGAGCCTGGGACCCCCCCTTTTGTAAACCCCACAGAGCAAAAGCAGCTGGTTTGCGGCAAAGGAAAAAAGTGTCCTTTTAAAAAGTCCTACTGTGCAGCATTGGCCCCTGTGGGAGAGGTCTTGTTTTGCCAGGAGTAGATAACAAAGCATGTGAGAGAGGCAGAGAGAGAGAGAGACCCTTCCCCCGCCCCCACACAAGCAGAGGAAAAAAGTTGAAACACGAGAGACCAAAACTTTAACAGAGTCTTTAAACAGAGTCCTCTAAGTAAGCACACTTTCCCCTGACATGCCAAGCTGGCAGACAGTCTTAGAAGCAAGGGAGAACAAGTGATTCTCCAGCCAGCCACACAGACAGATGTTCCCTGCCTCCCCTGCATGCCCCCCCCCGAGCAGGAAGCCCCCCCCCCCCCCAGCAGTTCTAGCAAGTTCTGGCTGCTGGGAGGGAGGGAGGCAGGGTAAAGATTCCCAGCCAATGAGCGCTCTCTTTTCAGCCCGGGAAATTTTAATCTGTCCCTGAACCAACCGCAAGCCATTCTCCAGCTGTCATTCTGGAACCCTCCCCCACAGACTTTTTTTTCACTCTCTGGTGACAGAGAAACGTGCTAGCCTGGAGAAAAACTCCCGGGAAGCCTGTGAAGATATGAATCCACCCCCTTTCTTTGCAGGGGAGTGGGCCAGCCACATTTTCCAACAAAGCAGGCAGAAGATATGCACACAGTCCCCAAAAAGCAGCACATACATAGGGCATGAAATGCTCTTTCAGGCAGGGAAATGTTAAGGAAATAAACGAGAAAAAAATAGTGGGGTGGGGGGTTCCTCAGGCAGCCTGAGAGGGGGGCAGTTTTGGAAATGGGGGGGGGCTGTGGGAGCTGTTTTTTGCCATTATTTTCTCCCAACACCAACCTGTGCAAGGTAGGACGTGGGAGATCATCACTTCTTACCTTTATAAGGGGAAAGGAAGGTACTGTTCTGCGGCTGGCCTGCAGCTGCAGGGTCTGCTGTGCCATGGAAGGGCCCAAGCTGCTTGCAATGAGGATGTCAAGATGAGTAGCTGTGCTAGTTTTTTTTAAGCTGCTGCTGGACTCTTTTTCATGCAATGTGTGCATGAAATGTAAAAGGAGTGTTCAGTAGAAATGAAAGGTTTTGTATAAAAAATATCAAAAAGCTGTTGTATAAAAATAACAAATTTAAAGTCCCTTTGTATGTGCAGAAAAATTAAAAACTGATTCTAGAGGGATGACTATTTTATAACATGCGACTTCAGTCAGAGATTGTACTTCAAAAAGTCATCTAGTGCAAGCAAATTCTGGGCATCCCAAAGAAGGCCAACACCATCCAAACCTAAGCAGACATAAGATCTGAAGATAATTAACAAAAGAATCCTTTCACTTCTAACGGCTTTCTCAACAGTGAAACCCCTGAAGTTCTTGAAAATGCAATGAGAGTTTGGTTTGGGGAACGCTAGTACAGACAGCCTCTGAATCACAACCAAAACCTAACTTTTAAAAGATTAGGACCTAATGAATTACTTGTACCCAGAGGTCATTTCGGGGGGGAACGCGGGGGAACACAGTTCCCCCGGGTGAGGTGCAGGGGGGCGGGGCACATGACGAAGCCCCGCCCCCTGCTTCCGGCCGCCCCGCTTCCAGCCCTGGAGAAGAGGGAGTTTAATTTGCTCCCCCCCCGCCTCTCCCCACCCCTGCCTGCCTGGGGCCAGGGAGGGCCTTGGCAGGGCTTCCTCGCACTCCCGCCGGCCTTGCAGGTCCACCGCCGGGCCCCTGATGTCAGGGGGTGTGGCATATGCTAATGAGTTATGCTAATGAGTTCCCCTAGCTCTTTTTCTACGAAATGACCCCTGCTTGTACCAATGTTTGTTGTTTTTTAAACACAGTGGAGAAGAAAGTTTTGTCGTGACCCCACCCCCACATGTGCTATAGCTACTTAAATCTTCTATATAGCCAGCGTATGCCAACAAGGCCCAAGTTGTAACATAACCTTCCTTCTGAGTTTTTGTGTAGGAAACTCAAATGCTCAGTGCTGTTTGGCATGACTTCCATTCTTTTTCTGAACTAATTTGCCTTTCCGAAGACATGGCTCCATTGTTCCTGTTCTGTAACTTCCAGGTCCAGAAAACTACATGCAAGAGGAAATGCAATTGCCACCTTCTTCCCATCACACAGAAATTACACGGCTCTGCAAAGTTTTAACCCTGTGAGCTGCATGATTATCACCCACCACCACCTTTCACAAATGAGAAAGAAGGCTCATACCCATCTGTACATGTCACTGTGGTACAGCAACTCTCCAAAAGCAGTTTTTCCAAGTACAGTACCTGCTTGTATTTTCAATAGGAAAAAAAGGAATTTGAAAAAGGAAAGTTGCTTGAACTATTAGAATTCCCCTTCACAAATACACACACACACAAAATTAGTGTGGTGCAAATGGGGGCAATCGGCTAAATGTAGCAAAGCAGAAATCTTGACACTGAAACAATAACCAAGTCTACAACAAGATTGAAAGAAAATTGTATAGACAAACTTCTCCATAGAGACCCTTGTTATACATATATAAATTATTATGTATTAAGATGGCCACGACCATGTGTGCCAGGTCATGCGGTCTACAGGACTCACGGAGCTTCGGGTCTAGAATAATGGCCCCCGCGGATCCACACGGATCTGTACATAGAACCTATCACAGGAAGTGGGGGTGTGTTGGGTGTGAGTCTGTGCACCAATATAAGCCGAACTCTCGCTGGCTAAGTCATATTTGTTTCTTCTGATGTAATTAATAAATGGGAGCCGATTTCACTATGCTACGCCTGGAACTCCGATACTTTTCATAAATATATTTACCCACTTAAGGCACAGGCCCTTTAAAGCAAATACCTTGAAGTATAATTTATACATACAGCTTTTCCCAGCTCGCCTCCCAAGACGTAGGCACCCCAATAAAAGATGGAATTAATCGACCACCCCCCTCTGCAGTAGAAACAGCAGTAACAATCATTGCATGTATTATTTGTTGAACTGTTTAGTCACTCTTGCTATCTTAACTGGTAGGATCATTATATATTTAAAAATTGGAGTAGAATCATTTAAAAGCATAACATTAGACTGTTGAGTCCATCTTGAATTAGCTCAACAGAAGCATGATCCAAAGAAGAGTCTGTGCCTATATCAGGAGCTGTTACCATTGGGTTGTTAGGGCATTGGGTTGTTAGGGCATAGATATCATTCGGGGGCTAGAACACAAGGTGCAGGGAGATAGGAGCAAGGGAGACTCGCATGCTGAAAAAAGAAGTGTAATGGTTGCACAAACACCCCGCCCTATTTTCCATAGTTTTCTAAACTTCTAAATAATAATGATTTACAGAGTATACAGCAGTTTTTGGAAATTTTAGCTTACGCCAGCTCCGCGAGGTAGGCCAGAGAGATCATCACTTTGTTTCATTGGGGGGGTTGGGGCTCTACGGAAGACATAGCATATGCAAGGGTGATTATACTTAATTTTCTTACATTGGATGTTATACTGCTTTTCAACAGCTGTTCCCAGAACTGCTATAACAATAAGCATCATTAAAGGTTTAGACAATGGATTGTAATATCTTTCCCAGAACTGTCTGAACACATCAATTTCAAAGGTAGACCTTAAACACCCAACAAGTTTTAATCCTAGGTCAGACAATTGCAAAGGTCAGTGGCTGAGCCCATGGCAGTTTACTTCGAACAACCCCCACTGTAGCCAGCACAAATTGTTATCCTCCAACTCACAGTTTATTTTGAATAAAAATATATTGGCAGTAAGTTTTAATATTCAAGTTTCCCCTCTTGCTGAGCATCACAGGTTTTTTTCTCTGGTGAACAAGGAATAAGAAGAATTCACTTGAGTTGTTTGCATTATTAGTTCTAGCCAGCATGATTTTAGATTTAAGAAATCATTAATTCCATTATAGTGACAACTACTGGTGACGTTTCCCGTTAAAGCAAAAACAAAATCCTAAAGCATGAAAATCAGTTTCACAAAAGTTTATGAAAGGGCACTGTACAAGATGACTTACCTGAACTTCATGTACCTAAAATAATTCATTCCACACCAATTTGTAAAGAACCAGCTCATGTTGCAGCTAAAATTATTTCCCCTAGATATAGACGCCGACAAGCTCATAGTTATATTTTAAGTTTATCGTTTTCAATTAGTTGTACTACCGATGTGTAAAATTATTACAGAAGGCAGCAATCTAAGAAATTATACAAGTTTTGACAGAAAAATAAGGAACTTTAATAGTTATAAGATTGGGACAGTGGGTTGTCTTCACAGTTTCCTTTGTTCTTAACTCATATTCCTTCTGTTTAGTTTTGATAGTGGATCCTTTCACCGATAAGCTTTTCAAAGATTTAATGCTATTGTACTCCCTGACCAACAAAAATAAAAATTGATACTGAGTGTCAACTGTCAAGTCTTGTGTCTTATTGCTATGAAGATGATTTTTGGGAGTGTGCAATCTATACTTGACAAAAATGTCAAAACCCAGAGGATGGGCAGGGGATGGAACATGATGTACAGTGGTTGAGGACTGGGACATTAGAGGCTTCAAACTGAACTAAATTATACATGTACCAGCAGACACACACACAAGGAAACCTGAAAGAGCAAGAAGAAAAGGCTGAGAGGTCCAGCATTGGCCATTTGGTAAAGATTTAAGTGTTGAAGTCATTGTGGGCCTTGAAAACAGAGACAAGGTGTTGAAAGGTGATGAACTATTACAGGAAGCCAAGAAAGGATTTAGAAAGAGTGGCCAATTTCTGCCGATTGGTATTAAAGACTATGATTTGAAAAATAAGCATAAGCACAGGATTTGTAGACAAATTGAACAGAGGAGGCGGTTTCCAATGGGTATATTTACAGTTAGGTGTTTGTAAGTGCATCAGAATGGGACAATGTTGTTAATTTAAGGTGGGATTGCTCCTACCAGCTGCTGTTTCCTCTGACCTATGGGAACTTAGCTTGCTGAAGTTTTACTAATTAACTCTAAGTATAACATTAGGGAGGAATATGGCTCATTTTGCCATTTCAGGGCAGAATTTTGCACCACATAGAACCAGTTTATAGAACTCTCATTGACAATAGGTGGTCCTTGCGGGATGGTTACCCTATTCCTCACACCTTTGCTTCCTCCTGTCTCCCTCAACCTCTCTCACACCCTTCCTTCCTTCCTTCCTTCCTTCCTTCCTTCCTTCCTTCCTTCCTTCCTTCCTTCCTTCCTTCCTTCCTTCCTTCCTTC
>NW_015163694.1:0-13784 GCF_001447785.1 Gekko japonicus | reverse complement strand
CTAATCTCTCACTGTTGATGCCTGGAGTTAGATCCCTGCAGAGGCCATTTCAAAACATATTGGGAGGAATTGAGCTCTCTGTTGTTAGAAATAAGTATCCGCACCACCCGCCCCCTGTTGGAATTAGATACATAGATGATTACTATCTCACATGATTTTACCAGCTTTCAGAAAATTTATGCTAACCACTGTATTCAAAAGCAATATATCTCTGATGAACAGATGTTGGTGACAGATGACAATGTGTAGTTATCTCCATACACCCTTCACTGAGATGTTTTAACTAGGCCCCTTATCTTGCCACACAAGGCTGTTCTGTTTAACAAACATGTACTGCACAGAGGAATCCCCCCCCCCAACTTCTGAAACCTCCTTACCAGATGTACCTGCTTCTCAAACATTCTTAGACATGGATTCTTTAATGCTAATTTGCGGGGGGGGGGGGTTCTCTCTTGATCCTAAGACTGTCTGCCAGCTTGGTGCTGGGAATCGAGGAGAGTTTGGCTATCTGGCTGGTATACCGAACGCACCGGCCAGTGGCCTGTCGTCCCTGCTGGAGGCCGTATCAGGCTGGGCGCTGGAGCACCCTAGGCTTATAGTCTTGGGTGACTTCAACGTCCATGCCGATGACGCAGCCTCCAGCCGGGCTGCGGACCTGGTGTTGTCCATGGTGGCACTGGGACTCTCCCAATTCGTATTGATCCCCACGCACCAGGCCGGGCACACGCTCGTCTTGATCTTCACTGTGGGGATTACAGTGGACCGGATTACAGTGGACCAGATTACTGCAAAGGCAGTACCATGATTGGACCACTATGCCCTGAAAGCTCGTCTGAATGTTCCACCCCGACCCTGTTTAGGCGGCGAGCAGATTTTAGCTCGCCCGCGGAGCCAAATGGACCCAGTACAGCTTCAAATGGCTCTGCGGGATCTGATGCCCCCTGGTGGCTCATTAGATGAGCTTGTGGAGGACTGGCATAGCTCTAGGCTTGCCCCCTGGTATACCCAGGGGTTATGGCTGATGATTGCCTGGGGTCACGGCTGTGAGACTAAGCAGCTGACTGGTTTGTTGGACTGTATAATGTGGGGGGTCCAGAACTCTGAGATGTGGATGCTTTCATGAGGGCCCTCCACCAACAATACAAAGACCTACTAGAGCTGAAGCAAGCCAGGACCCGCCTCTGGGGTTTGAAGCAGGGGAGCCGGTTAGTCAGGGAGTTCTCTGATGAATTCAAGTCTTATGTGGCCAAATTGCAGGGCTGGCCAGAGGAAGTACTCATCGAGTTCTACTGGGCGAGCCTGAACTACACCATCCTGGACAAGGAACTATCCTAAGAAAACCCTTTAACCATGATTGGCTGGATTCAGGTGGCATGTGAAGAAGATGTACCACCCCAAGCCAACAGCAAAGGCACCAGGTGGGGAGGCAAAGGTATGGTGGGGTCAGCTTCAGGGATCTGGGAGCAGAGGATGCAGTGGGGTCTGTGCCTAAAGTGTGGAGCCCCTGGACATTTTGCCGCCTATTGTCCATGCAAGAGGAGCCCCAGTGGAGTCAAGAAAGAGGAATGCAAGGGGATGGAGAAGAGGGCTAAACTGCCAGAGGGTCGTCCCAAGCTGCCAAGAGCCCTCCAGTTGGGAGGGAGAGAGGATTTGGAGAGCATCTCATCCAGCGAGGTGGAACCTCAACAGCCAGTGGGAAAAGGCCGGGACCTGCTGTGAAGGGTGCTAAATGGCAGGTCTGAGATTCTCCCATGCCAGAATTGGTGAGATCTTCTTCCCCCCTATTTTACACGATGGTGTGACTGTGGCTAAACCCCCACCCACCCACCCACATTCAGGTGTGAGTTCTCATTGATTCAGGGTGTACCCAAGACCTAATCAGCCTGGCCTTGGTGACGAGATCGGGGGCTAAGTTGCAAGAGCTGAAGGAGCCCCTGGTTTTCTCCCAGATGGATGGGATGCCTATGAAGGGGGAACCCTGCATGCACCACACAGCTCACCTACCAGTGGGAGTGGGCTCCCGTTGGGAGTTGCAGTCTTTTATTGTGAACCCCTTGGCTAAGTTGCTGATGGTACTGGGGAGCCCCTGGCTCAGAGCACATGACCCCTTTATCCAGTGGCATATAGGAACACTTCAGCTTCTGGACTTCCACTGCAAGGCACATAGCTGGAACCCGGGGGGGGGGGAGCCACAACCATTGCTGGAGTGGGCATGCCTAGCCAGGGAAGAACTAAACCAAATCCCCCCTGAATATAGAGACTTGGCCAAGGTATTCAAAGAGGGGGAGGCAGATGAACTCCCCCCTCACAGGAACACTGACTGTGCTATTGAAATCTTGCCTGGCCACAAAATGCCCAAGGGGAAGCTGTATTCCATAAGTCTTGCCAAAAAGGAAGAGCTGCAAATGTTTATTGATAAGAATCTGGCTTGGGGGTTCATCCGGCCACTGGCTTCACTATTTTCCGCTCCTGTACTATTCTGCAAGAAAAAGGATGGAGGGTTGAGACCAGTGTTCCCTCTAAGCTGAGTTAGTGTGAGCCTAGCTCACAGGTTTTTAGTCTCCGGCTCACACATTTTGGTCTTAACTCAGGAAGAATGGCTCCAGAGGAAATTCATTTATGCAGCAGCCAAATTGCTTGTTCACAACTTGAATGCTAGTAGCTCACAAAGTAGATTTTTTTGCTCACAAGACTCCACAGCTTAGAGGGAGCATTGGTTGAGACTGTTCGGACTATCAGGGTCTGAATGTCGTGTCAATGTCCAATGCCTACTCCCGCCCTTTAATAAGGGATTTGTTGGTGGAGGCTGCTCGGGGTCACATTTTCACTAAGTTGGATTTGGGAGATGCCTACTTTTGGGTACGCATCAAGGAGGGGGATGAACATAAGACTGCCTTCAATACCCCGCTTGGCTTTTGGGGGGCCCTGGAGCGTTCATGAATTTGATCAATGAAATGTTGCACAAATATTTGTTCAATGGGGTCCTTGTTTATCTAGATGATATCTTGATCTATACTACAGATAAAGCCTCACACGTGCGGCTAGTCAGAGTTCCATAAGGAAGAGTTGGACTTTCTAGGGTACCAGATTTCCGGGAAGGGACTGGGCATGGATCCCCACAAAATCAAAGATGTATTAGTGTGGAACCCCTCTCAAACCCGGAGGCAATTGCAAACATTCCTCGAGTTTGCCAATTTGTATCGTCCTTTCATCCCAAATTTCACCCAGGTAGCCCTACCCCTTACAGAATTGTTGAAAACAAAAGGGAAGGGGCTGGAGTATACAAAGCTGGGCTGTAAAATACCATGGACCCCGGAGTGCCAACAGGCTTTTGACCGACTAGAGGCTCTGTTCATCTCTGAACCAATTTTAAGTCACCCGAATGAAAATAAACCCTTTGTGGTGCAAGTGGATGTCTCAGATGTGGCAGTGGGTGGGCAATTGTCAGCTAATGCTGCCTTGGGTTGGAATGTTCAGTCAAAGGGATGTACTCGCTCGCCTTCCCCACTCCTTTTCTTTTGCTTGCGCTTATCTTGCAGGTGTCCTTGAGGCTGGAGGCGCTTCTTCTCCGAGCTTCCCGCTGGGAACCTAATGGCTGGGTGTTAGCCCGCACTTACTAGTGCCTTCTTATTGGCTTTCTAGTATCAGGTGGTCCCTTTTTATTATATTTTATTCATTCTTTTAAGCAATACATAATAATCATAATACAACCTTAAAAACACAATAAGGGAAGGGTATGAAGGAGCATCTGAGGGCCCTTGGTAAGGACATATGTTTCCTCTGTCGAATCTGGGTTAAACTGGCCCCACTGTAACGCCCCGGGTTGGTACAGCTGACCTCTCGGCTGCCTTGGCCCCCTCGGTGTCAAGAAGATGTGGGCTGACGCCGTCTTTGGGATAGTCCCAAATGCCCACGGTCATTAGAGGGGTCGTCAGGGTGGGGTAACTCGGACTGGGTAGTAGGGGTCCCCCCCGTCATCGTGGGTACGGTTTTGTCCTCTTCCTCGCTCATCTTGACGTGAGAGAGGCAAACAATAAGGACGATAGGATTCCTAACAGAATGTCAGGTCCCACAGCCAAACAACGGAGCACACACTTCCAAGAAAGGTTTTGCTTTATTGTCAGTACTATGGTTGCAGTAACATGGTCACTGTTAGGAATGGCAAGTATGGAACAAGCATATAGTAATATAGAAGATTCAAGAGGTCCCCCCCACCTGTGGGCCAATTGGCCGCTGTCCCGCGTGTGGGAAAGAGTAACCAATGACCCAACCGATCCAAGGTTGAGAAACAAAACTAGTCTCATGGTTAATTAAAGTGGAGACACTACACAGGCATGAATACAAGGTCAGAGATAACAAGGGGAGAAGTGAGAGGGAAGGAATGTGGCACCAACTTGTACACAGGTCAGGCAGGCGAACTCTAGGCTAATAAACAATATGGCAGTGTAGTTGACACCCCTTCAGGAGGGCTCGCCGTCTCTCTCTCTCTGGGTGTAGCTCCGCCACTCCTGGTCATCCTCTCCGGCCCCCTGCTGCTTCCCTTCTTTTATCCCCGCCTGCTCCCCCAGTGTCTCCTGTGTCCTCCCTTCTCTCCCACACCCTCTGGCCCCGCCCTCGTACATGCTGAGATGCCGGGCCTCGAAGGAGGCTGCACCGCCGCCCGTGCTTCCTGGAGCCGGGAGAGTGGTGACGGGTGGCCCTGCTTGGGCCGCCTGGCTCGCAAGCGTGGGTGGGCCCTCACGCTGGGCCATAGGCCAGGTACAGTTGCCGTCACCATCGAGGACACGACCCCGCTTGCCCCGCTGTTGGCGGCACCTGCAGGAGGTGGGAGAGGCTGCCGCGGGACGTCTTTGGCCGGGGGTGGTAGTCTGCCAGTGATTGTTTTTCGGTGACCCCCCCAGCCCCCAGGTGAGCAGGAGGGGGTCTCTGGGTGGCTTTGGGAGGCCTGGTGGCATGAGGGCTGGGGACACTGCGCCAGTGGGACAAGACTGAAAACCCTCTTTACCTCTGAACCCATTTTGTACCACCCCGATGAAACCAAACAATTTATAGTACAGGTAGATGTGGCCATGGGGGGGGGGATCCTCCAACAGGGGGAAGATGGAAAGTTACACCCCTTGGCATATGTGTCAAAAAAGTTCTCCAGTGCTGAAAGGAATTGGGCTGTGTGGGACAAGGAAGCTGCAGATATCAAGCTAGCACTGATGACTTGGAGACACTGGCTGGAGGGAGCTAAGGTTCCCTTTGAAGTGAGGACCGACTATAAAAATCTGGAAGCCCTCAAAGCCCCTAGACACATGAAAGCCAAGCAGTTACGGTGGGTGGAATTTTTCTCAGAGTTTTGTTTCACACTTAAGCACCTCCCCAGCAAGTCAAATTTCCTGGCCGATGCGTTGTCTTGCCTCCCTCAGCACACCAGCCAATGTGACGAGGTAGTAGACACTATGTTCACACCCACCCAATTGGGAGGAGTGGTGGTGATTCTCAGCCAGGTGAAAGCCCCCCCCCCCCCGGCCGACTTGCAGCCATGGGTGGAGAAATTCAGAGCCACTTTCTCCAACAGGGACCAGGCTGAAATTGACAAAGATGGGACACTAACCCCAAAAGATGATGGGTGCTGGTACCGGCAAAATAAGCTATTTGTCCCTGAGATTTCATCACTGACTTACCCTCTAGCCAGGGAAAGACTGTGATTTGGGTAGTAGTGGACTTGTTTTCAAAACAGGCTCATTTTATCTCCTGCAAGCAGGTGCCAACAGCCAAGAAGCTGGCGCAGATGTTTATGCAACATATCATAAGACTCCATGCTTTGCCACATAAGATAATCTCGGATTGGAGTCCCCAGTTCATGGCTAAGTTTTGGAAATAATTATTGAGGTTCTTGGGGGGGAGCAGGGGCTCAGTAGCAGCTACCCCCCTGAAGCTGATGGGCAGACAGAATGAACCAATCAGGTCCTAGAAAGGTTTCTTCGGTGCTTCATCAATTACCAGCAGGACGACTGGGTGGACTTGCTCCCATTTGCAGAATACAGTTATAATAATTCGGTGCACAGCTCTATTGGCATTTCCCCCTTTAAGGCAGTACATGGCTATGAGGGGGGGGGGGCATTACCCACCCTGAACCCAGACCACCTGAACCCAGGGGATGGCCAAATGTGGTGGTCCAGCATGACTCAGGGATAGCCAGCCCTGCAAAAGACACTGGGCAAGGCAAAGGAGAACTATAAACATTATGCTGATAAGGGGAGAGGTCCAGAGTGGGATCTCAAGCCAGGGGACTCAGTGTATATTTCCACAAAACACCTTAGGGGTGTACAACCTGGGAAGAAACTTGGGTGGAAATACATAGGTCCCTTCAAGGTGGTGCGCCTCATCAACAAAGTAACTGTTGAGGTTGAGTTGCCAAAAACACTTCATCATGTGCATCCTGTATTTCATTTTAGTCTGCTGAAGAAGGATCCTGGACCCCCAACATCCTCCAACTCCCCCTCCCCTGATGGTCGACAGCGAGGCCCATCATGAAGTGGAGGATATTCTGGATTCTAAGTACAAGAGCCTCTACTATTTGGTCAAATGGAGGGACTTTGATCCATCCCATAATGAATGGGTGGAATCTGGGCACGTAAAAGCTGCCAAACTGGTCCATGCCTTTCATAAACGTAACCCACTCAAGCTGGGAGGGTGAGAAGGGGCTTGAGGGGGGCAAAATGTCAAACCTTGCTTCACTATGCTTGCTTTGGTTGCCATAGTTATGGGGGGAGGGAATTCCTGCACAGAGGGGAGGGGAGTGAATGAGTGAGAGAATGAGACCTTTGCTTTTTAGAAGTCATAACTTTCCTTGCAAGATGTACCTCCTCTCTCTCTTTCCCAGGGAGAGGTGTCCTTGAAAGCCTTTTGGTACCAGCTTGAGCAGTAGATAACCAAGCCATATATTTTCCACTTGGTTGAGATGGCAACACTAGGCGTGGTGTGTCTGTATGATGTATGCCTGGGGAAGGAAGGGGCGATAATAGGCTTATGCCTGCCAAAAGTCTTCAGTTCTAACACAAGTGATGTTCTGAATCATGCACACATCTCAATAAATTTATCACTGCCAAAGAGAGAGTTGTTGAGAGTAACTTGATCGGGAGTCTGACAAGCAGCTGACTTGTCTGTCAGAGCTGTGGCATCAGCCATTGTACTGCACAGACATGGATAAGATCAGCCGCTCTACTTGTTGAAATGAGGCAAAAGGTTGAAGACCTCCTGTTTGAGGGTTCCCCCTTGTTCTCTAAAATGGACGATGTCCTTTCACAAACTAAAAAGAACAAGCAGACCGCCTGCTCCTTTGGCATCACTCAGGGGCCTGCCCCACCCTACAAATCTAAGTATCCTTACAGGTACCAGCAGCAACCAGTCTATCTCAGGCAGCAGCATGTTCAGCACTCCCAGTCACGTCAAACGCCAGTATCCTCCACAGAGAATCTTCATGAGGTCAACTGAGGCATAGACACTCTCACAGGTCAAGGTCCCTGGGACAGCACCAGCTCCAACACATCAAAGACCCATACCAGCCTCAGAAGGGTTCCTTCTGACCAGCAGATGCACAGGAGGCTGTTCCTGTCCATTTTTTGGACAGGCTATCCCTATTTTTTTGAAAAATGGCAAGCAGTTACCTCTGATTCCTGTGTATTATCTATTGTACAGGCAGGGTACGCGCTGGAGTTTTGGGAGGGATTCCTTTTGCAGTCCCCTGAAATAGCTACTAATAATACTGTGCCTGAACTTGAGAGTGAATTTTCTGCCCTCTTATATAAGGGGCCTGTGCAGACAATACCTGGTGAGGGTTGTTCTAGGGGGTTCTTTTCTAGATTTGTTCTGGTCCCTAAGAAGGATGGCAGCCGTAGGCCTATCGCAGACATTAGGGGCTTAAATCTTTTCCTTCAGGTTAAAAAGTTCAGAATGTTATCTCCTACAGTTCTGCAATGTTCCCTCTAAGCTCTGAGTGCAAAAAATTTTCTTTGTGAACCAAATCATAAAGGTTGTGAGCCAGCCTACATTTAATTTTGTTTTTTTTAGAACGTTGCCATGCTGATCTGCAGTAAAATTCAAGTCTAGTTACACCAGAACAAGATTTTCAGGGTATAAGCTGACAAGAGCCACAAAAGCTTATACTCTAAAAATCTTGTAGAGCTTAAGCCAGGGGGGCAACAATGGGAGGGATCTAACACCAAAACAAACTCAAGGGGCTTTTCCCTCTCCCAGATTCACCAGCAACCAGCCAGGCAGGCTCAAGCCTCCACGTGGAAGCCAGCTCCTGCCTCTAAACTCAAAGCAAACTCTAGGGGCTTTACTCTCCCCCCCCCCCCGACTCATCAGTAACCAGCCAGCCAGGCTCAAGCCTCCACATGGAGGCTGGCTCCTTCCCTCCCCTGCCCCCAAATCAAGAGGCCCATGAAGAGCTAGAGCCACATTTAGCTTTACAGAGAAAAATGTGGCATGGCTGCTGGGGCCCTCCCGAGTCCCAACCTTCCTCTTGGGCAGAGAGAGGCAAGGGAGACTTACCTGAGCCAGTGGCCTGTGGGGCAGGAGAGCAGATCTTCTTGCACGGCACAGCAGGAGTCCTAGTTAAAGTTGGAAGTAGGGCTGGGCCCACACAAATGCCTCCCTTTATAGGGCCTACCCTGCAGCCAAGCACCAGACTTCCAGCCAGTGAGCCAGCCACCTTGCCAGGCAAGTTGAAGATTGGGAGGACAGGGTGAAATAGCAATAGGTGAGGTGGGCCTACAACTCCCAGAAACCTCTGGGAGGTTTTGGAGCCAAAATGGACCAACAGGAAAAGAGGAGGGCTTGGAATAAAAGTTCTGGAGCAGCAGGAAGAGTTGTTCTTTCTTCCAGAGGGCAGAGCCAGGAGAAAGGCTGCTGCAGGGGAAAAACCCTCATCCTGGGGGAAGGGTGAGTAGTGTAAGGCCACTTGAGATAGTGAGCTAGGGAAAGTAAATTTAGACGTGTTAGGGCATTTGATTTCTTTCCACCCACTTACTGTGTTTATTCTGCACCTTGTTTGACCTCCTATAAAATAAACCTTTTCCTTGTTTTACTCTGCCTGGTCCTCACGCCTGTTATTCGGCCTAAAGGGAGGTCTGAAGGTCTTGGGTTTTCTTGGGGGGGGGGGGGTACTCTGGGCCTTCTCAAGGGAACCTAAATCCAGAGTGGTGGCAGCGTCAGGCCAAAGGTTCAAGTAATAGGTATTTATTTATTAATTATTTTATTATTCAAATTTATATCCTGCCCTCCCCAATGGGCTCAGGGCGGCTAACAATAAGGACACAAAGCCATGATAAAACAGTTAAAAGCAGGATAAAACAATACAAAATTACAATAAAGTGCTGGTGCTCTGAAAGTTCATAGTTCCAAGATGGGTTCTGGAAGATGGACCCAGAACAACGAAGCAGGTTCCAGGACGATGCTGCCTTCCAATCTTTGGCCCAGGGCCATCATGAACCCCGATGGCATCCCCGCTCTTTGTGGTAGCGGTGCAGTGGTGGTACAGTGGCGGCGGGGGCTCCTACTCGAAAGCCTGGCAGAAGAGCTCCGTCTTGCAGGCCCTGCAGAACTGCACAAGGTCCCGCAGGGCCCGGATCTCCTCCAGGAGCTCATTCCACCAGGTAGGAGCCGTCACTGAGAAGGCCCTGGCCCTGGTCACAGCGAATTTGATGTCCCTGGGGCCTGGAGTAACCAAAAGATGTTGGGCCCCCGACCATAGTGCCCTTGGGGGAACAGATGGGGAAAGGCAGTCCCTCAGGTATGCCGGACCCTGGCCATAGAGGGCTTTAAAGGTAAGAACCAGCACTCTTTCTCCTATTTTGCTCCCACTCGCTGCTTGTCATGTCAGGGCGTACAGTTTGTGGGTTAGTATGCAGGAGTCATGATGGGCACTGGGGGACATGGCAGTGGGCTGCATGGGTCTCCAGGTTCCTCTCTGTGACTGTCCTTTTTGATTGAACCGGCTTTTACATACACGCACAGGTGCTTTGTCCTGTCAACTGCTAGGGAGCCTGTGCAATTCCAAGGATTAACCTCTGACATGGAAGGAGAAGGAAAAAGAGAGACCCCATAGGGAGGGAGAAATCAGACTGACACATCAGGGAAGTTCTTACAGGACTCCTTTAAAGAAAGAGAGTACCACAATGCAAGCGAAAAGCCAGGGTATGAGTAACTTAAACAAATACTGAAGCCTCTTGGATTGGCAGGTGGCACTTTGAGGGAAGCCAGGTAAAGGTTGGGATGAAGATTTGGGGTTTACGTCTGGGGCAACGGCAATCATTTCCATGTCACAGGTTGGAGTCAAAAGTCCCCTGTACCGGTGATGAGACTGGGCAGTCCTGACTGACCTGCTGCCTTTGTTCAGGGGGCCTTCACCATCTCAAAACCTGGACCAGGACCATGCATCCCAAGGAGGTGTGCCAGGTGCTTTTTCTGGTTTTTTTTAGATGCCAGGTAAAAATTGTTTTTATTTTCTTGTACCTTCTTTGGTAGATTTTAGGCTCCCCCCCCCCCGGCTGTACTGTTCATTCTGGCAGATACTGATTAATGTTTTTTTAAAAAAATGATTTATTGGTTTTTAACAGTAAGTACATATACACATATCATACAATATCTATATTTCAAGTCCTTTATACATTATTTTCTATCCATTGTTTAACTCTTATCCATCTTTGAGCAACAACTTTCTCTTTAGTCCCACATGCCTGTAGCCAGTCCATTTCTACAACTTCTAGCAATTTTAACGCTATTTCCTCTCAGGAGGGTATTCTATTCGTTTTCCAATATTTTGCTAATAAAATCCTTGAAATTGTACAGATATGCAGCAGAATATACTGCTCTCGGCGTGTGTATTGGTCACCTGATATTATATTCAGTAAATACATTTCCGGGGTTAACTCTACCTTTACATTCATAATTTCCCCAATTATGTTTTGAACCATTTTCCAGTACTTTTGAACTTCTTGGCATCTCCACCACATATGGTAGAAGGTACCTACATTAGACTTACATTTCCAACAAGTATTAGATATAGTCTTTTGACATTTTGAAATTCTATCTGGTGACCAGTACCATCTATGATGCATTTCATACACGTTTTCTTTATATGATACTGCTCTTAAGATTTTCAATTTTTTCCAAACATTATGCCGTTCACCCAAGTTTAGTGTATATCCTAAGTCCTGCATCCAAGACACCATTGATGTTTTCACCGTCTCCTCCTGCATAGCTTCCTCAAGTAACTAGTTATATAATTTCTGGATCAGTTTGTCACTCAATGATAGCCAGATCTGATCTAATTCATTTCTACTTTCCTCAAACCCAACGTTCTCATCTTTATCATATCTTGATCTTAATTGATTGAATTCCCACCAAGAAAACCTGATATTGTGCTGGTCTGCTAAAACTTCCCCATCTTTCAATTTTTTCTTTTTATCTAATAATATTTCATATTTTTCTCTATGTATCTTTGTTATAAGTGAAGGCCTCACAAATGCATCTAATGGGGGTACCCATAAAGGTGTTTTCTTATAGTACCGTTCTTTCATATTATTCCAAATTTTAAGCAGTGGTCCTCTTAGGGCATGTCGTTGAAAATTGGAATGGATTCTATCTTTTCCATACCAGATGTAGACATGCCATCCCATGCACAGATCGAAACCTTCTAATGCCAAACATCTAGTGTTCTCCAATACTAGCCATTCCCTTATCCAATTTAAAGCTACCGCTTGGTAGTACAACCTCCAATTTGGTACTCCAAATCTGCTCCTTTCCTTCTTTTCCTGCAATATTTTCTATTTTATCCTTGACCTTTTCGGTGCCCAAATAAAATGTCTAGTAACTTATCAAGTTTTCGGTGCCCAAATAAAATGTCTAGTTACTTTATCAAGTTCTTCAAAATATTGTACTTTTTAAATTATAGGTATGTTTTGTGCTAGAAATAGGAATCTTGGTAGTATGTTCATTTTTAACGTTACTATCCTTCCCATCATTGAAATATGTCAATCTTTCCATTTAGACAAGTCTTTTCTAATTTCTTCTAACAACTAATTGTAGTTATCCTCCATTAATGTACTACATTTATTTGATATAATTATACCCAAGTATTTGATTTTTTTTTACTATTTCCATATTAGTTAAAGCTTGTATGTCTTGCAGTGTGTTTTTGAAAACAATTCTTAGCCAATAATTTAGTCTTGCTTATATTGATCCTAAGTCCGGCCACATATCCATATTCTCTGATCACCCCCAACAAAATTGGCATTGTTGTTAAGGGATTTTCTATAATAAACAAAGGATCATCCGCAAATGCCTGCAGTTTATATTCTTCACCCTGTACTTTCAAACCTTGAATTAAACTGTTTTCTCTCACTACATTATTAAGAGTTTCTAACGCGAATATAAAAAGCAGAGGAGACAATGGACAGCCTTGTCTTACTCCTTTTTCAATTTCTATAACTTGGGTTAATTCTCCATTTACTATACCTGAGCGTATTGTTTTCTATAGATTGCCATAATCATTTCCAAAAACATTTCTCCGGAATCCCATAATCTAAGCTTTTGTATCAAAAATTTCCAAGATAAGTTATCAAATGCTTTCTCGGCATCTAAACACATTAGCACCATTTGTTTCTCAGGGTTTTGTTCATAATATTCTAAAATGTTAATCACTGTTCGCAAGTTTGCTTTCATTTGCCTCTTGGGAAGGAACCCCGTCTGGTCAGTATCTATCTTTTGTACTAATATCTTTTTTAGTCTAGTAGCCAATATATTCACATATATTTTATAATCTGCGTTTAATATAGAAATTGGCCTATAGTTTTTAACCTCATCTCTTTCTGTATTTGGTTTATGAATCAAGGTTATAACCGCTGAATTCCATGTCCTCGGGTATTTCCCCAGTCTTCCCTATCTGCTGTAATAAATCTTTTAGTGGGAGACCAATCTGGTCTTCAAGTATTTGATAGATCTCTGCCGGAATTCCGTCTGGCTTTCTTTTTCTTCTGCTTTTTTACTGCTTCTACAACTTCACACATAGAAATTGATTGGTTCAGTATCTGTTTTTGCTCTTCATTGAATTTGTCTTTATTGTATTGTTCTAAGTATTTTTCTATTTGATGTGAGTTTTGCACCTCCTGGTGGTATAACTTTTTATAAAAACTTTCAACTATTTTCTTTATTTCAAGTGTGTCATGTTTATCGTCCCCTTTTTCATTTTTCAATTTCACTATTATCCTTTTATCTCTCTCCTTTCTAAGTTTATATGCTAGCCATCTTGTTGGTTTGTTCGCCTTCCCAAAGAAATAGTATTTAGTGTATTCAATTTTCTTTGCTATTTCCTGTGTTAACATCACGTTCATTTCATGTTGTAGTATTCTTAACTTTGTTGTTGTCTCCGCCGATCCATTATTATTCTTCATTTTATCTTCTTCTTGTTTAATCTGGTTACAATTTTTTCATATTTCTTTTTCCTTTGCTTTTTTCCCCATGCTTCTTGATTAATGCAACACCCTCTCAGGAATGCTATCCCATACTATTCTAATTGGCATATCTTGTTGCATATTCCTTTTAAGGAAATCTGATATCTTTTTCTTGATTTTTTTACAAAGTCTTGATTTCTAAATAATCCTATGTTAATCCTCCATCTAGTTATCTTCTTTTTCTCTTCAAAAGATACTACTATTTGATTATGGTCTGTGAAGGTGTATTTCAATATCTATTAGCTCATTGAACATTCCTAATGTTGCCCAAACCATATC
>NW_015163693.1:181847-208363 GCF_001447785.1 Gekko japonicus | reverse complement strand
TTTCACAAATGGAATCATATCATTGACAAGATTAAATAAGGACGGTTATCATTATTAGTTAGAATAGCAACGGTTAAAATGAACATTTTACCAAGATTCTTATTTTTAGCGCAGAATCTACCAATAATTAAAAAAATATAATTATTTTAAAGATCTAGATAAAGTCATAGGGAAATTTATTTGGCAATCCAAGAAATCACGAATAAAAATGAAAGATCTCCAGGGTACAAAACAAAAAGGGGTTTTTTGCCCTACCAAACAGGCAATTATATTACTTTGCAGCATCAATGAGTTGGATTAAGGAATGGGCAACACTAGAAGATTTAAGAGTGTTGGTTTTAGAGGGTTTTGATTTGGCAATGGGTTGGCATGCTTATTTGTGGTATGGGAAAGATAAAATCCACTCAAATTTTCATACCCATATAATTGTCAGCAAGCTGTCATGTTTGATCCATTGTATATATGCTTCATCTGTCAGTACCTCTTACCCTGCATTGCTTTCTGTATTAACTCATATGTTGATAGTTGTTGCCTAGTGACCCTTGCACATGCTCATAAACGGCAAGCTTGTTAGCGAAACGCAAAAACACTTCAAGGGCAGGTGGGAGATAAGGAAGATTGCTTTTGTCTCTAGCTATCGCTCAGAGCCTGGGAACTACGATGTTTTGGAATATCCAGACCGTTATGATTCCCATTACTTTGGCGCTGTTCTTCCCGGGCGGGAAAGTATCTCATTGGTATAGAGTCTGTTTGAACTTTGTTCTTGTTACCTGCTTGATGTATTGTACGCCATTCTAAACAGAAACCTTGTTAGTGAAACATCCTTTAATAAAGTCATCCTCGTGACTGAGAAGTGACTCGTTGATCGATGGTACCCTCACAATAATTAGAAGTGCACTCATAAAAGTGTGGAATGAAATAAGAAGATGTACAAGAAGATACTGATGTGGATCTCGCCCATAGAAGCCTTTGCCAAGCCAACAATAATATTAGGGAGAACTAAAGAAACCTATGGTAGTTTACTAACCAAAGAAGCCAAATTAGAAACAGATGAAATGTTATCAGAACAAAACATAGAGTTGACTTGGTGGGAAAAGAGCACGTTAAAATCAAGATATAGTGAAGATAAAAAAATAGGCTTTTACAGAGGTCAAACCGAACTGGATAAAACTTGGTTGTCATCAAGTGACAAGTTGATCCAAAAACTATACAAAATATTTTTAGAGGATTGGTTAAAAGAAGATGTCATGAAGGCCAATAGAAATGAGCCAATGGGTAAAAACATGGAAAACTTTAAAATATATGAGGTCAACGCCATACAAGGAAAACATATATAAAATGTGTTATAGATGGCACTGGACCACGGAAAAAATTGCTAAATGTTTTCCTAGGGCTTCAAATAATTGTTGGAGATGCGGGAGAAATGTAGGCTCCTATTTACACATCTGGTGGATGGTCAGACAGTGTCAGTGTAATTGCTCTTGCATTCCTTTCTGTGCTTCGTGCTGAAACGCTTATCTGTAAAGATGAGCAGGTGGGAGTTGTGGTGTCTGCCTTTTCCAGGGAGCTGTGGGAGAGTGCGAGTTCCCAGCTTTGGCTAGCAACGGTTTGCAACCTTTATCCCGTGCGCGAGAGGGTGCCTAATTGGCCAGCGCAGTGGGCGAGTGCATATTCGTATCCTCTGAGGAGGAGGGAGGGGTGTGATCCCTTAGAAGGGACCGCTCCCTTGGGCGACAATTCAACATCCTCTTGTGCTGAGGTGAGCTTCTGATAGTGGGTGATTCAGTCGTTAGGGATATAAAGAGTGGGATCTGTGACAGGCATTTTGACCGCAGGGTGACTTGCCTGCCTGGCGTGACTTTTGTGGACCTCATATGCACTGTCTAGATAGGTTGATAAATAGTGCTGGGGAGGAGTCAGCAGTCATGGTGCATGTGGGGACCAAGGACATTGGGAAATGTAGTCATCCAGGAGGGGGGAAAAAAGACTACTAGGCAGAAAGTTAAAGGCCAGGACCTCAGAGGGGCTGCCGGCTCCACGCACGGGGCCAGCTAGGCAGGCACAAATCAGGGGTCTCAATGCATGTATGAGAAAGTGGTGCCAGGAGGAAGGGTTTAGATTTTTTAGGCACTGGGGAACTTTCTGGGACAAGCCGAACCTTGAACCAAAAGGGAACCAGGCTGCTGGCGACGGACATCAAAAAGGTCTCAGAGCAGCTTTTAAACTAATCCTGGAGGGAAAGCCGACAGGAGCTGGGGAGCCCCTGGTTCAGGACAAATCAGTCCAAAGCGATGACTGCGTAAACAATCAGGGTAATATTGAACTTGGGAGTGAGGGCACGATGGTAAATGAGGGCAGGGGTCATTTCCGGCAGGAGCGCACAGGAGCGGCGCTCCGGCAGTAAAGAGCCCAGGGGGCGGGCACATGCAACAAGCCCCGCCCCCTGCTCCCAGCAGCCCTCAGTCAGAGCAAGAAGCAGCCATGTAGGATGCCGAGCCCCCCCCGTCCCCCGGTCCAAAACAGTCCAGTGGCACCTTTAAAACTAAGTTTTATTCAGGCACAAGCTCTCCCTCCTCTGCGAGGAAAGATCTGCACTCCCCCCCCCCAATAGCTAGCAATCCAAAACAGTCCGGTGGTGCCTTCTGACACACTTCCGGTGATGTCAGGGGGTGTGGTATATGCAAATAAGTCATGCTAATGAGTTATGCTAATGAGCTCCTGGTCCTCTTTTTCTACGAAATGACCCCTGAATGAGGGCCATGTGTGGCAACTAAGCGGCTGGGAGAAGTGAGGGTACCTGGAGAGGGAAGCACATTAGAGGTGTCTATATGCCAGTGCTAGAAGTCTCCGAGCCAAGATGGGGGAGTTGGAGTGCTGGATGTTCAATGACAATTTAGATATAGTAGGTATCTCGGAAACATGATGGAATGGAGAAAATCGATGGGACACAGTCATTCCTGGGTGTAAGCTCTATAGGCAGGACAGGGAGAGATGGTTCAGTAGTGGTGTGGTGTACATCAAGGGGGGGGCATAGAAGTTCAAAGACATCAGGGGAATTAACTCCCCAACAGAAGTGATACAGGAGAAGATACTGGGCCCGAAGGGTTACTTAGAAGTGGGGGTAACACTACCACTCACCTGACCAGACCCTTCAGGCCGATCACCATAAGTGGCTGTGCACTGAAACAGTTGGCCACAGAGCCAACCAGAGGAGGGGTGGGCAATCCTGGACTTGGCTCTGAGCAGGTCTCAAGACCTGGCGAGAGATGTGGAGATTGTTACACCAGTTGGGAACACTGACGACAATGCTATTAATTTCAGCATTCAGGGTCAATGGAAAGTTACCCCTAAAGTCCAAACCTGTAACATTTTATTTCAAAAGAAGGAACTTTACAAAAATGAGGGGAATAGTAAAAAGGAAGCTGAAGGGGAAACACAAAAGAGTCGAGTCCCTAGAGGATGCTCGGAAGCTATTTAAAACCACACTAATTGAAGCCCAAATACAATGCATTCCACAGGTTAGGAAAAGCAGTGCAAAGTCTAAAAGAAGGCCTGCGTGGTTGACAACACAAGTTTTATTTATTTATTTATTTACATTACATTTATACCCCGCCCTTCTCGCAAACGTTAAGGAAGTTATAAAAGTTATAAAAAGTAAAGAGGGTTCTTTTAAAAAGTGGAAGGTCTGCCCCAAAGAATTGGACAGGACGGACCACAGGCTCTGGCAAAAAGTAAGTTAGGCATGCAAACAGAGATTTTGAGGAGCGAGTTGCTAAAAGCATCAAAACAAAAACAAACATTTAACAAATATATCTGGATCAGGAAACCAGCCAGAGAAGCAGCAGTGGGGCCTTTGGACGACAAAGGAATAAAGGGATTGCTAAAGGAAGACGGTGAGATGGCGGCAGAGACCCTTGTGGACTTTACATACCTGGACTTTCAAAAGGCTTTTGACAAGGTACTTCACCAAAGTCTCCTGAGTAAACTTAACAAATCTAAATCTGCTGACTGGAGATGAGAAGGGGAAAGACGTATCTTTCTACAAAACTGAAAAGGGCCCCAGGTTTGCAGAAAAATGTGAAATGTAAAAAAAAAATTGTTGGAGGGGGGGGGGTTAAGTGTGACCCTCTGAATCTGAGTCCTCTTTTCTGCCATGGAAGAGGATAACAATACTGAGGGTCACATAACATTAGTTGCTGTAGATTTTCCGGGTTGTGTGGCCGTGGTCTTGGCATTGTAGAACCTGACATTTCGCCAGTAGCTGTGACTGGCATCCTCAGAGGTATAACACAGAAAGATGGAATACTCTCTGTGTCAAGGTGAGAAGAAAAATGGTAGGCAGGTAATTTATATCTACTCAGGAAGGTGGGGTAGGGCTGAGTCATTATCTTGTAGGAGTTCCCCAGGCTATGAACCTGCTAATGGAGGAGCTTTCCTGAGGAGGTTCTTTTGTGTATGGATTTTTTCCTGAGGAGGATTGGTTGTTGAAATTCTAACCTTATCTGTAGTGCTATTGTCAGATGTAGAGCCTTTTGTGTTTTTCAGGACACAAAACCATGACCTATTTATTTTTAAACTCTCTTCTTTCCTCTTGAAATTGTGTTTATGTTTATGAATTTCAATGGCTTCCCTGTGTAATCTGACATGGTAATATAACATATAAATTACCTGCCTACCATTTTCCTTCTCACTGTGACACAGCGAGTACGCCGTCTTTCTGTTATACCTCTGAGGATGCCAGTCACAGCTGCTGGCGAAACGTCAGGTTCTACAATGCCAAGACCACGGCCACACAACCCGGAAAATCTACAGCAACTAAGTAAAAAAAACAAAAACACATTGGGGAGTTTAAAAAACCCGAATATGATAGGAGGAGCATCTGTAGTTTTAAGCAATGGAGTCCCTCAGTGGCTGCTGCTAGGCAACGACAGTCTGCTATAAGGCATGGTTCTGTCAGTAAACAGCAGGGGGAAGGGACAAATCTGCCACACGGAGTTCAGTTTTAACTCTGGGAGATCTCCAGGTCCCATGGAGAGGCAGGTGACCCTGGGCCTGGCAGCAACCACAAGGTGACTTGCATGACTCGGCCAGGCATGGCTGCTTTTCAACAGCGGCCACCCTCCTATGACAGCCAGTGTGGTGCGGCGGTTAGACCTCCCGCTCTGATCTGGGAGACTCAGGTTTGAACGCCCGTCTTGCTGTGGAAGCTCACCGGATGACTATGTGGAGCAGTCACACACTTTCAGCCTAACTTACCTCACAGGGCTGTTGTATGGATAAAAAGAGAGGAGAATAATGTCGGCTACTTTGATCTCTGCTGTGGAGAGAGGTGGAGTGAAAGAAGTAAATAAAAACGCAGCTGAAGACGGGAGGCAGATAAAAGGCGGGTGAATGGCTGAGAAGGAGGGAATGAGGCAGGGATATGGGCAGAGGATATGGAGGTTGCCAGGAAGGAAGAGAGAAAGAGGAAATAGTGTGGCTAGGGGGACAGAGTGGAAAGTGAGGTGCCACCCCACAAGCCCTCGAGGGTTCCCTCGCCTAGTGGCTGGCACCACACGACTTGGCCACCGTTTCCCTAGGCAGAGGCTGCCGGGGGTGAGGAGGAAGCTTGACAGAAGGGCAGATAAAGGTAGGTCAGCTATTGGGTGGAAACAAGACAGGGTTGCCAACTCCTGGTTAGGAAATTCCCAGAGATCTGAGGGGTGAAGCCTGAGGAGGGTGGGGGTTCAGGGGGGGGGGGGGGGACCTCAGAGGGGCATAATGCCAGAGGAGACTCCACCCTCCAAAGCCGCTATGTCCTCCATGGGAACTCAGCTTGCCAACCTCCAGGTGGCAGCCGGACATCGCCCAGCATTGTAACTGCTCTCTTGACGACAGAGAGGAGTTCCCCTGGAGAAAACTGCTGCTCTGGAGAGTGGACTCCGTGACATTACACCCTGCTGAGGATGCTTCCCTCTCCCAAACTCTGTGGGAAACCCGTCCCAGTTGCTGGGAGCTCGATGGCTGAGAAGGAGGGAATGAGGCAGGGATATGGGCAGAGGATATGGAGGTTGCCAGGAAGGAAGAGAGAAAGAGGAAATAGTGTGGCTAGGGGGACAGAGTGGAAAGTGAGGTGCCACCCCACAAGCCCTCGAGGGTTCCCTCGCCTAGTGGCTGGCACCACACGACTTGGCCACCGTTTCCCTAGGCAGAGGCTGCCGGGGGTGAGGAGGAAGCTTGACAGAAGGGCAGATAAAGGTAGGTCAGCTATTGGGTGGAAACAAGACAGGGTTGCCAACTCCTGGTTAGGAAATTCCCAGAGATCTGAGGGGTGAAGCCTGAGGAGGGTGGGGGTTCAGGGGGGGGGGGGGGGACCTCAGAGGGGCATAATGCCAGAGGAGACTCCACCCTCCAAAGCCGCTATGTCCTCCATGGGAACTCAGCTTGCCAACCTCCAGGTGGCAGCCGGACATCGCCCAGCATTGTAACTGCTCTCTTGACGACAGAGAGGAGTTCCCCTGGAGAAAACTGCTGCTCTGGAGAGTGGACTCCGTGACATTACACCCTGCTGAGGATGCTTCCCTCTCCCAAACTCTGTGGGAAACCCGTCCCAGTTGCTGGGAGCTCGGTTGTGATTCCTGGAGAACCACCACCACCACCACCCCCCGCCCCCGGTGGTGGGTGTGTGGGGGGGGGGGGGGGGGAGGCAGACTGGGGTCTGAGAGAGTGTCAGGAGGCAGAAAGAGAGTGATGAGGTGGGGGGCAGAAAGAGAGAGGAAGTGGCAGGCATGGAGGAGAGAGAGTAAGAGAACGGGTGGTAGGAAGCAGAAAGTGAGAGACATGGAGGAGGAGGAGGAGAGGGGAGGAAGCAAAGGTGGGAGGAATGGAATAGCCACTCCCCACAGGTTTCCTGCAAGTCCCCACTTGTGATGCCCTAAAACCCAGGACGTGGCTGCTGTTCCCACTGAACGATGGCACTACTCTGTCTAATAGGCTCTCTGCAAGTTTTGTTTTTGTTTTTGGATAAGTTATCCTGATCATTTATGCTTACTTAACATGCTATATCCTTTCCTTCATATAAAGATCACCCAGGATCACTTGTAGCCTAGTCATAGAAAAAGCAGATTAATTCAATGTCATAAGAACCTCTCCACGCAACACAGAGAGAGAAAAAAATGAAGAGAAAAAAAAAATGCAAGAGTTGAAACAAAAGTTAAAAGAGTTGAAACAAAAGTTAAGATAAACGCAAGATAAATGAAACCAGAACAGCTTCACACATCCTATTTAAAAACACATGCCTGCCCTCACAGCTGGTTTAACAGAATCAGGAAACTGCACTGCAGATATGTTGGATCACACACTTTCAGGACAGGAGCAGGCGGCCTTTGTTTCCGGGTGCAAGACCCTGTGACCACACTCTAGTTCATGCTTTGCTTCCTAGCACCCAGTTCACAAAAGCAAGTGGCATAGATTTTTTAAAACAAATCCTGCCACCAAGGCGGAAGGAAAGCATTTGTCATTTCTAATTACCCCCCCCCCCAATTTCAGTGGGCTGGGAATGGGTACGAGCCAAGAGACAAAAGTACCTAATTTTGCCTTTAAACTGAAAATCACGGGACAGAGAAGTGCAGGGTGGGGCTAGTCTGGTGCATTTTAGACTTCCTTTTCTGCTGGTTTCCTTGCTTGTCAGTGAGAATGTATATAGTTATGTAATTCACAACATCTTTTTGGCCTCAAGATTATGGGATGTTATGCACATCTTTGGGAGGCTGCTATACATAGATGCAGGGTGGATAAAAACATTTTTAAAAAATTGGTTTTGATAAAATGCTTTCTGAGGAAAAATCTATCTAAAGATAGTTTTCTATTTAAAATACATTATAGTCCGAAGGTTATTCATCATGAAATAAGGATTAGTTTTTAATTATGTAGCATGAGGCTGTATATGCACGCAAGGTTTAATGAGTTCCATTAATCCATTCACAATGTCATGCTCTTCCAGAGGTTTCTGTAAGATTACTGGACAATTTTTCTATCTAAAAGATATTATCAGAGATGCTTGGTTTGGCAGCTCTCAAAACTGTGAATTTGTATCTGCAGAGACAGCACAACTCTTCTTCACATGTTATAAAATTAAGAGACCGCAGTCTTATTGATCCTCTTCAAATCTATGCACGCAGAATCTCTTATCAAGAGGTTCAATGAATATAAGATTGTGTGGGGTGGAATAGGACTGGATAAGGAGGAGATGTTAAGGGCTAAGAGTGAGGAGATAGGGGCAAGGAGTACAAAAGAAAGTGAAACCTCTTGAGCAGAATACTCCAGGAATCTTGATATCTTTGTGAGATCATGGATGTTTACACAGATACAAGAATATATATGCTATACAATGTTACTGCTTTAGTTAGATAAAACAATTTAAATAGTTATTATTAATGGTTATTTTTCTCCTTCCAATAAAGTACAGCAGAAAAATTGTCCAACTATGAATTATTAACAACCTATTAAAACTGGAGATAGTTCACCTTGCAATGATTTCATAATGATCTATTTCAAGTGGTAAATAACCAATCTTTAATTTTCCAATATAACTAATACTAACCTGAAAAAGTTAGTATACTAAAATGAAACCTTCATCTGGGTTGTGTAAATATTAAGGCCAGCAAGAATGAACCTTTATGTAGAAAACATAAATCAAATCCACCCTGGATAAGCATACTGCAAAATAAAACTGAGCTGATGCTCTGAAAATCAGATGGATTGGCTAGACGGCAGTTTCCCCACAAGACAGGGGGCTAAATGGGACAATGGGTGGGGGTGGCACTGCACTGAGAGAGATCTAGCAACCGGGCAGGCAGGCAACCGGGCAGGTACAAGAGGCTGCCCCCCAGGCAAGTGGGGCCAGAAAGCCAGCCCTGACAGTGGTATTAAGAGGATGAAAGGGAGGAGGCTATTCAAGGGCACATCCAAAAGATCTCAAGCGCTGATGAGGCCTGGATGGATACAGCAATGGGACACAGCAATCTGATTTGCCCTCCCATGATCAAAAGATCTCACCCCTCCTGCCGCAGCTGAAACTGCTGACTGACTCCAAAACTCCCCACTACAGAAGCTTACCAAATAATCCATGAAAGAAAAAACACGGTTTAAAGACAAGTGTTCAGATTTATTTGGAAATTCACAGTTTCTACTGGCACTACAAATTTGTAGTTACGTATTACAAGTTCCTTGTGCCACAATTTTCTATGCGTCCGCTCAGATAGTAGAACCCCTTCTGATTTTGGTTCTAGTTTGGACCCTCTGCCCCCTTCCCGGTCAATTCATTCTTTAAAAAATATTAGGTCCATATGCTTTGACTGGCTAGCTGTGCAGGCTCTAAAGGACATCACTGTAAAATGTATTCCGAAACTAACATGAAAGCAGCAAAAACAAAATCTTTTAAATAAATCACATTACATGTAATACCCAGGAAAAGGCATTAGCTGTTTTTTAAAAAAGAAAACCACAAAGAGATGTGACTAAAAGTGCTCAATAAGTTATATCTTATACAACATGAACCTTGAACCTCTCAAAAAAGGACCTTTTTGTCACATTCACTCAGATGTATTCATACAACCCCACTCTGTAACAAAACCACACATGAGGAAAGTACAAAACTCACACAGGCACACTGCACATGGGTTAGCCAATTAAAAAAACCACAAACATTGTGGACATACCTTTGGAACAGAACAACTTGGAGCTTGACAGACTGACTGCGCATTTCGTTTATGGCCCCCCATTGCAACCAGAACCGATTCAGAACAGTTCTTCCTCCCAATTTCTTAGTACAGGAAGAGAACCAGCGATCAAAACCGCTGATTAAACAAAAATTAAACCAAGTCAGTCTAGGCAACAAAGGCATGTTTTCTTAACATCACATCCTGCAAGGGTACATTAGCTGCTACATCAGATGTATGCGGTATTGGCCCCAACTGCCTTTGCAAAACAAAGTTCAAATGAGAAAAGTCTACCCAGTTATCCAAATCACATCATGGGCTCCCACTGGAGGACGGCACATTCTCCCAAGAACATGGTAGTGTTGCATTTTTCAGAAGACCTAAAATGTAAAATTCCCTCCCCCCCCCCCTCCAGTGGCACTATAAATAGACAAAAGGCACATAAATATGGGAAGGTGCTAGAAATAGGAACACAGCAAAAGAGGGGAAGGGTTATGCTTTTAAACTCTGTTCTACCCCAAACTGGGTTTCAAGATCTCAGCATCAGCATCTGTGAAAAAAACACTGTATAAAACGAGCCATGTCCCCCCCCGTCCCCCCCCACGGGCAGTTCCCCTCCCTCCAGCGATCCATATCAGAAATTAGCTTGGAGGAAGCTGAAGCGGACAGCCAAGGTTGGTTATGGACACAACCCTTAAGAAAAGAGCCACCATCCAGACGCTTTGCAAATAACCAACCTTTCCCCTCCCAGTCACCAAAATACTACAAGTTGTGTCATACAAAAGCTCCCTGCAGTACGAAGAGTTCAATGCATTTTAAAGGTGCCCAGAAACAGCTGTGACACCGAGTGTTCCCACGGTCAGTTCCTTGTTTCCTTTGATGATATCGTGCAGGCTTGGCAAGGACCCCGTCTTTGTCTGTATTAAAGTTTTCATGAGCTTCCCCTGCTCTGGAGCTTTAGCCCGTCTCCGCTTGAGAGCCCGCTTCTCTGTTCTTGTCTTTTGGATTTGCCCATTGCACAAGCTCGTGCACGCTGAAATGCCACAGAAGTAGGACTCTTCAGACTGCGAGGAAGTTTCTGAGCTTCCTTCCGACGGGGGACCTTTGTACGAAGAGTGGTACATGTCACCAATATTGGAGAAGTCCCTCTGATTTGTAAAGGGCTTCCTGCTTTTTATTTCCCCATTAGGTACTAGATGCATGGGCTCCACTGCTGGTTTGACTGTTTCAATCTTTTCAGTTTTGTATTTGCAGCGTTTCTTCTAAGAAAAAGGAGGAATTAGAAAGTTGCACATAAGCAAGCTTTGTTCAGAGGGAGGATTGTCACATGAAGCTACCTTATATTGAATCAGAGCCTGGGTCCATCCAGGTCAGTCTTGTCTACTCAGACTGGCAGCAGGTCTTTCCCACCACCTCCTGCCTGGTCCCTTTTCAACTGGAGATGCTGCCAGGGACTGAACCAGGGACCTTCTGCAGGCCAAGCAGAGGCTCTTCTCCACTGAGCCATGGCCCCTCTTTACAGCTCTCCAGGGTCTCAGGCGGAGGTCTTTCCCATCACCTCCTGCCTGGTCCCTTTTCAACTGGAGATGCTGCCGGGGATTGAACCGGGGACCTTCTTCTGCAGGCCAAGCAGAGGCTCTTCTCCACTGAGCCAGCGGCCCCTCCCCTTTCTTCCACCACTTTCACTACCTTCTGCATATTCTATGCAAGCAGAGGTCACAAAAGGAGCTGGATTAGAAGCTGGATTCGCTTCTTTAAAAAAGCTAACTATTGCACAAGCTAAATAACCAACACTGATCAACTGGCAAATATATTCACACTTTTGACAGAAATTTTGTTTAGGACAAAGTACCTTTTTCTCTGGCGAAAACTTCAACGGCTCTACAATGTACAGATCACCCGGGTCCACTACAAGGAAAGAAAAGAAGTTAGACTGAAGAGTGAGTTAAGTACACAACTCAATTCCAAACATATTCTTAGATTGCAACTTGCATCACTGGATGGTCTCTACACACTTCATCGTGTCTGAAAGATCTGCAGGTAAAAGGAAGCTGCTTGGTAGCCTTCCCTTGTAATACCTGCACTCCAGGGACAGAACCCTGGGGACCTGCTGCTTGGGGAAATGCCACCCCGAAAGGAGTAATCTTCATTCACTGTGTGCCTTGTTGTTAACTATACCCTGGTTTAGCAGAGAGAGGGTTACTCTCTTCCTTGCAATGAAAGGAAACCTCAACCTGTTCCCAGGTCGTCAGGCTGTGCTCTGTCAGGACAGCAGGACTTTTCAGTAACTGTAAAGCTGCTGTGAGAAAGATCGGAGGAGAGTAAGGCGTTGTGAACGTAAAGGCCACCCACTGAACTTCGGAGGCCTTAAATCCACCCCCTCGGCAACACTCCGCTTCCCATGATGCCTCAGCCTTTGGTCCCTCAAGCACCGTCAGTTAATATCTACTAGCCAAGTGGAAATGTCAATATAATGTTCACACAACAGCTAGCTTGCTTTCTCCCCGAAAACTGCATTTCCCAGTTTCAGACTATCTGTTTTATGTATACCCCCCCTTTTCTCCCCCCTCCCCCCATAGTGGCTTATAACCTCCTTTCCCCATTTTACCCTAAGAATCCCTACGACCCAGGTTGTGTGCTGAGGGTTACGGGCCTGGTGAAAGGTCACCCAGCAAGGTTCTGTGGCAGAGTGGGGATTGCAACCTGGGTCTCCCAGAGCCCAGACCGACACGAACAGCTATGGTGCAGCGGCTAAAGGATCGGGCCGGGAGCTGGGAAATCCCACTCGTGCCTTGGAAACTCGCTGGGTCACCGTGGGCCAGTCACACACTCTCAGCCTCATCTAACTCACGGGGTTGTTGTGAGGGGAGGAGAATGACGCATGCCATTTTGGGTTCCCACTGGGGAGAATGGTGGGATAGAATTAAAGTAAAATAAATAAATACACCACACAGGCCTTCAGACATGTGGAGCAGGCTAGCCTTCCTCTGAAAGCATGCCACTCTGGCTGCAACATAAAATCCCTTGGGTGAATCAGCCTGTGATGAGATGGTCTGCTTGGGCAAGAGGCCCTTGGCAGATCTGAGGTCAGCTGTCCAAATTATGCTAACTCCAGAAAACATGGCAAACTAATGGAGGCATCTTGTTGCCTAGATTTGTGTTAAATTTGTTCTGAACCAAACCAAATACAACAGAATTCTTAAGCGACAATGAAATGAAGATTGTTCCGTAGTGGAATAAAGTACAGATTGTACAACGTGATTCCCTAAAGACAAGTCCGTTGAATGACTGATGTTCCTACCTTCTTTGCTGTTCAGCTGAAAAGACTGAGACCTGGTGAGCGGAAAGGAGGTTCTTCTTTTCAAGTTCATATCATCATAGGAAGAAAAACACCTGCAGGTGACCACACACAAAATTAATCTCCTCCTTAGCAACAAAAATTCTTATGATGCGTCAGTAAGATTTCCTTGCCCCACCCTGAAACCAAAAACTTTCCCCATAATAAGGATCGGCAGAAACCTCCTAGCATTGGTCATTTAATTCCTTATGGAGGTTTCTCTTAAGAAGAAGAAGGAGAGAAGAGATTGGATTTATGCCCTCCCCATCACTACCTGAAGGAGTCTCAGAGCGGCTTACAAACTCCTTTCCCTTCCCCTCCTCACAACAGACACCCTGTGAGGTAGGTGGGGCTGAGAGAGCTCTGACAGAAACTGCTCTTTTTCAAGAACAGTTCTGACAGAACTTATGACTAACCCAAGGTCATCCAGCAGCTGCAAGTGGAGGAGTGGGGAATCAAACCCGGTTCTCCCAGATTAGAGTCCATGTACTTAACCACTACACCAAATGACACCAAAGTGGGAACAACTCCAAGGTCTAAATCACCTCAAAGCCTTTGGGAATTAATAAACATTACACTTTTCTGTATTTCTGCTATACACTGAGGCTTCCAATATCCTGGCTGAACAGACAAAGGGAATATTTTGTAACAAGTACTGAAAGAAGGGACAGGTGGATGTGAATACAAACAGGAGGAGGAAAAAAATCACATGTGAAAAAATATCTGAAGGCAGAAAATGTTGAGCCAGTTGTAGTCTGTTACCTTTTTGGACTGGGATAGTGATTATTTTTGAGAAGTTCTGAGCAGTAGTTGTCATTCAACTCTGACCTATTTTTGCAGCGCTGTACACAAAGCATCAAGCCCAGAATGGCACAGAGCACCAAGCAGATTACGAGATAGCTCTGGCGATCAGACACCTAACAAAAGAGAAATGGGTACATTGTAAGTCAAATAGGTCCATGCAAGTGAGCAGCTACAACACGGTACAGGCCCCGAAGTCCATTGGTTTCAGTGTGTCTGATCCTAATTTCTGACTTTTTATGAGCCTGGAGGTCACTCAGATCTATCTCCTGCAAACAATAGTTAGAGCCAACAGAAAGACTTTCACAGCAGCGAAATCAAGGTTTTCACACAGTTAAGGATTCAGCCAAGCCAAGGTGTTGGAATCCATCTATGCTACCCAGTACTCTACTGCCCCTAGAGAATGAGGTTTGCCATTACTGTGTACTTCTGGACGCAACACGGCTTGGAATTCAAGCAACAACTGAGAGAAATGGTCATTTATCACCACCTTAGGGTGATATGTCAATTGCGATCCTCTCTGTAGAAGGGTGGCCTCGGTGTCCTCTCAACCGGAGTATTATACTGCACTCCGTGTCTAAAGCTGCCCTTGAAAGAGTTTCTCAAAATCACAGCTACATCAGAATGCAGCCACTTAGCTCTGGGCAGACAATATGCAAAAGGGCCTTTGTGGTGATGGCACCCTAACTGGCCCCTTCCAGTTTAACTTTAAGGTAGAAGGGGGACTCTTCTTTTGGGGGAGGCTTTGGACCTCGCAATGATTGTGACAGAAATACTCTTTGGCATTCAGTTTTGGTTTCTTTCAGTGTTGTATTTTGTGTTTGTTCCTGCCTGACAGGGAGGGAGGGAGATACCCTACCCTAAACACAAGATCGGAATGTTTATGCATACACAAATGTAACCCTTTCTTGATAACCCCTTACAGTTCACAAGACCGCTCTCAAAGGACCCATTGCATGGAGCTTCCATTCCACCCAACAGACTCACCTCACAGTGGCAAAAGTTGTGGGCCAATAAGAAATGATGACTTCTAAGGCAAAGAGCTAAGACGGTAAAGTGCAACCTGTCTTGACTGTTTACAGTCTACTTTTACAAAGACAAGTAGTGGCTTGCTTTCTCTCAGGCACTTACAAGCACAAGACTCCGAGCTCAAGTCAACGGGCAGAACGATGGACACATTTTATTTAAGCTATTCATGCTTATCTAGTAACAAACAATCCATGCAAAGGATGATATTTCTGCTGCAGATTGCCCTGCTGCACACGGGAGAATGCTGTGAGAGAGGAGGCCCTGCTGAAGTCCAGCAGCCTGGGCCGCGCATATTTTATCCAGACCAGCACATCAGCAGCAAGCGGCGGCCCCTTCCCTGCAGATACCCCTGCTCCTCCTTGGGGGGATAGGGTTAGGGGTCATTTCTCAGCTACAGATTCTTTCCATATTTTTCTAGCTGACTGACCTGCAGAGCAGAATGCATTTGGGTACATACATGGTATGAGCCCAATGACTCCCAGTCAGAGGTAGGATAAAATAAATTTTTTATTTATGTTCCCTACAGGGTACATGAGGGGGTTCTTCCCAGTGTTTTGCTCTTGCTGTTAAAAGGCCATATAATAGGTAGTTCAACCCCCCCCCCTTTTCACTTGGTAGCTGTAATTTTATGTAAGCAGTTCTGGGTATAATCCCACCAAATGAAAGTTAAAAAAAATGGAATTGATCTTGAGAAATCATTTTTTGGGGAGATATGCACAGGCATATCTCTCTAATTATATACCGTAGATCAGCTTGGGAACAAAATTCATCTTAAGGATGCTAAATTTACCCCGATCTGTTAAAGATGTCCATCTCTTTAGATCTTCCATAATACGTCACCAGGATTTAGATCCTCCATAATACTCCACTAGGATTATGTATACAGGATTATGGAGTATGAGCTGTTGAAGTGCACAGTTCCTAGAACTTATCTTTTCACTCCATTCATGTTTAGCACCTGCTGCACTTGTTTAATATTACGTGACCTCACTGTCTCAACAGAAGAGCGTTCACTGGTACTTTCTACAGTCTGAACCTATGAGAGCGAGTCTGAGGGAAATTCTCTAAGCACATCTACACTATATACTTCAACCTTGCGAGCTGCAGTTCCACAAAAATGCTATAAATTATTTGTTATTTGCTGCCTGGCCTTCAAAAATGTACGGCTTCTGAGATCCACAACACTCTGTGCTTGGGTACGCGGCAGCCAAAGGTAGTGTATTCTGCACAGAGCTCATTGGCAGAAAGCCAGGCCCCAAAGGGACTGACAGTGGCATGAAATGTTGGTAGCACAGAAAAATTTCAAAAGTATAGCATATGGACTGTATATTGCTCCTACCCCTTGCCCTTCACTCCCCAAAGGAGACTCAGAGCGGCTGACAAACTCCTTCCCCTCCCCCTCCCCACAACAGACACCCTGTGAGGTAGAGGCTGAGAGAGCTCTGACAGGAATGGCTCTTTTTCAAGGACAGCTCTTGTCAGAACGAGGGCTTGCTCCAGGTCATCCAGCAGGTGCAAGTGGAGGAGGAGCGGGGAATCAAACCGGTTCTCCCAGATTAGAGTCTGGGAGAACTTAACCACTACACCAAAATGCCCAGGGTTTTAAATTTAGTATCTCATTATAAAAAATAAAATACTTTTCCTCTTCAGGAAGTGTTTTTACCTCTATTTTTAGTTCAGCCACAGTTGATGACAGATTGGCAACTAGCTGTGTCATATTGGTCAGCTGTGCCTGCAGAAGTTGAATGGCCTCTGTCTGCTTCAAATCCTAGATGAAGAAAATAAAATAAATATCCTCCCCTTTTCACTCTAACTACGCAGGACGCTTTCCAGGTAGAGTAGGACCGCTGACCTTACAGCCAAGGTGGACCGTGGACAACGTGAGGCACAAAAACTGGTGCACCAAGATGAGGCAGGAATTAAAGTATATTGAGGAACTTGGGAATAAAATGAAGCAGAGGCTACTTCTCAGGTGGCTTTTAACAGCTACCAACGACAAGCTCTTGCTCGCCCACAGGCCTCCGGTGAAAAGAACTGAACTGCCCTTGAAGTTTTGCTAAAAGAAGCAACACTCGTTAGTCTGCACCCAGAAAAGTATGCAAAATTCTGGTTCTATTCCCTCCTCACCCCCCGCCAAAGCCAAGTTTCTAGCTCTGTGGTATCGATGCCAAATTTTTTGGCTGTGCCTAGTTTTGAAACCACAGGGTGGATAGGAAAGGCTTCCAACAAGTCAAGGAGGGGAAACTTAAATTACTCTTCTCACAATGGCTAGCAAAGGGAAAATGTATCTGCATCATTTATTCGGGGTACAGAAAAGCTGTACAGTGACTTCCGGTTGATGGTGGTGCTCCAGCCGAAGGAGGGGGTGTGCAGGTTCATCACCCCACCAGGGACCCGGCTGAAGGGACCCTGGCCATGGAACTTCCGAGAAGTCGCCTCTTTGATGGTGTAATGCCGGTGAATTGAGGCGCCTCTCTGTTCTGACGGTCCTCCGTGCTGTGAGACCAAATGGACTTAGTGACGCCGACCGGGGCAAGCGCAGGAGATCGAGTGTAAGAAATGGAGTGTAATCGAGGTCGGAAGACCAATTATGAATGTGAGTCAGACTTAAGCGATGATTAAAGGGAAAAGAAAGCTCCCCACCCTATCCCACGGAACAGAAAATCAGGCGAGCAGGGGAGGGACGTCTCCCATGCGCATGAACTTATGAACAAATGAGGGGGGAGCGGAAGAAAACTCGGTTAAAACTGTCAAGGAGTACTTACCAGGCGAGTCTGAGCGTTTGAGCGCATATTCAGAGACTTTTAAAAAATTTGCGAAAGTAAACAATCGATAAAGATAGCGGGGAAGAGGACGGAGAAAGATAAACTTTTGAAATCGAAAGTAACTGAGAGCCAAAAACCGGAAGTAACCAACGAGCTGGCAAAGACTTTGGCAGAATCCATGTGCCCCCTGATGGACCAGATGAATAACTTCAAAGAGCAGATGACAAAAATGACCCAGTGCATCACCACTCAGCAAACGCAGATAAATGAGACTTTGCAAATGATGAATCAAACAGCTGAGAAGGTGAAAGAAGTGGACGCCACTGAACAAAAGGTGAAGAAGAAAGTACAAAAACTGGAAAAGAAGCAAGTTTCTACAGAAGATCAGCTGTTACAATTACAAATGGAAAAGGCTGACATGATTCTTCGCTTTCAGGGCATGCCAGAGACTAAGGGAGAGAATCTGAAGGAAAGGATGAGCGAAATATTGGCGCCAGTGACAGATATGAAGGCGGAATTCTTGCTAAGCGAAATGGATGTGGCCTTTAGGTCATATTCTGGATAAATAAATAAAAATAATCTGCCTGGGGAAATTGTAGTAAGATTCTTGAAGAGGCATGTGAGGGATGCAATCCTGAAAGCAGTAACTGGAGCACCCCTGAGAGACGGGGAGAATGTCATCAGAGTACTAAAAGACATTCCATTTGAAATAAGATAAAGGAGAAAGAAATACAAAGAACTCTCTTTCTTCAGACAAACTCAATTGGATACAGATGGCTAATTTCAGAAGGCATTACCTTCAAAATTAAGGATAAAAAAGAAAAGACTGACTCTGTTCTGAAAGCACGGGAATTTTTAAGAGTCCAGCTGGGAGGGCCAGTGGAGGAAGAAAAAGGATGGACAGTAAGTCCAGCGGCGAGCTAGACTCGGGATCTTCCGGAGAGGAGTCTCTTTCAGTGAAAGGGGCAGCAGCTCCTAAAAGTCCTTATAAGCTGCGGAAGAGACTGGGAAAAGAGAAGTGAAGGCTGAAGGACTCTGAATTGTGCCTTTTGAAGATTTTGAAATGAGATGCTTTGGGGTATTTCCTAATGACAGTTAAGATTGGGAAAAAAGTTAACAAAAATATTTGATTTAGTTCATAATGAGATTGAAATTAAGACTTGATGTATGTTTAAAATGATTAGAAGATCTCCTCTCTTGGGTTTTTAGTCATTACTGGGTATCTTTGCTTTGTCCCTAGATGTAGTCCCTTACCCTTTTTCTGTTGTAGTTTGTAGTGATTATAAAAAATGCAATAAAAAATCCACTCCGGGGGGCATAAAAAAAAGAAAAGAAAAGCTGTCCAGTGTTATCCTTCTCATCAGGCTACTGAGTTGAGGACTGTGCTCAAAATCTATAGGATGCTACAGCAGAGGCAGTAACAGTGAGCTTGATCCAGAGGGGACACATGTCTTCTTTTTCCAGCTTAAGAAAGTTAGACTAAATGAAAAAGCAGCGCATCTGTCATACTGGAAAAAGCCTTTTTTTGTCTTTTTGAAGCTGTCCTTTAAAATTTTGATCAAGGACAGGCCAACACTGAATGAATCAAGCTGTAACCTTATTTTTGATCAAAGAGAGACCCACTAGCAGTAAGAGAAAAGCATCTGCGACTACAGATGCAGCAGAAATGTTCTTGAGCAGCAAAACAAAATGAAAGAAATCTCTAGCTCACAATCAACACTTTGAACTACAAAAGCCATGAACACAGTCCAAATAAAACACGTGCTGCTTATAAACCTGCGTGAACTCAAACAGCCATTAAGCAGAACGCTTAGCCTGGCAGGTTTTACTTAATTTCACAGCCATGCCACCTCCCTTCGTTCTCGTGCTGTTGAGAGGCCTCTAAACGAGGGAAGCAGAGCCGCTGCGCACAGGAAACGTACCTGCTGTTCTGCCAGGCGTGAAGTATTCTGAAGTTTTATTATCGTTTTATTAAAAGCCTTCTGCATTTCATCCATTTGCTTGCGGTATCTACAAAGTGAGTCACACACAAATCTTAGACAGTATCGTCATCTCCGTACCAGAGTAATTTCTCCCTCCTCACTTTGAAGTGGATGAGCGAGAACAAGGTCTCTTGACATGGAGGAACTTTCAATCAGCGTCCCTGACTCCCCTTCCCGCCCCCTTCATTGACAGGGAACGATCTTACAAAATACAACTTTAAAGGGAAAACCCAGTTCCCAAATTAATCCTGTATAAATTATTTTTCTTAATACAAGACACTTCATTCTATGAAGCAAAATCCAGCCACCTGGGGCACATGCAGAAGAAACTTTGCTGCAAAAGCTGAGCTTCTGTGTCTTCAAGCCTGCATGAGTGCATCTGACATATCTTACTCTTAGTCATGTACACACAAATTTATACCACACTGAACATACCAAAGCATCTCAAGCCTTCTCCTCGGGCCACACCTACTCTACTTAAAGAGCCACAGGTATTCAAATGCCCAGTATGCGAATGTTCATTCTACGCACAGTAGGGCCAGGAGACCCATTTCCTCCTAGAGGCTTTGCAGAACTCACATTCTGATGGAAGAGCAGGCTTGAATTAGTTTCACAGAGATTAGTTCCTCAGTCAACTTTTTAAAATGGACTAGAACTGAGAGCAGAAAGATTCTGCTATGAGGGCATACCTTTGGCTAAGTTCTTCCAAATAGCGGCTGCTGAGAGACATGTTTACTTCCAGGGCTTTAATGCGATTGTTGAGCCTCATAAAGACAGACTCTTTTTGGTTGGATCCATGAACAAGGTTCCCATTAGCGTAACTCAAGTCTGTGGAATTCTGCAGTTCAGCATAGAAGTCTGTAGCAGTCCGTGGTAACCCACCAGAAACGGGAATAGGGAGAAATGGCTCCTCAACCACCGTGTCATCATCTTTTATTTCCGATGAAGATGACTCTACAACAGGCGACTCCACTGGTTTTTCGGTTGCCAAGGAACCCGCCTTTCTTTCCCCATCGCTGCTTTCTACGGCTCCGGTACATTCCGACTGCGTAACCGTCTCTGCTGGCTTTGAGACTGTTTCAGTAGGGGTCCTCTCTTCTCCCGTCTCTTCAACTTCAGTTACAACACTGGTTCCAGGCAGTTGCTCTGTAACAGACCCAACAACTTCATCTTTTTCAGCAGGGATTTCCTCCTGGGGAGGAGCCTCTGGCGTTTCAGATACAGCTTCCTGTTTTGTGGGCTCGGAGGACACATCCCTTGTAGACTGCGCCTCGGCTCCCGTGGTGACACCCAAGAGGATGGACTGAGAGACCGTCTGCGGATGACTGGGTTCCAGTTCAAAAGCTCCCTCAGTCTGATTAATGATGGGCTCGGTTGACACACTGCTTAGGATGCCTACAGTGGCTTCTGGTGGCTCTGGAATAAGGGTGTCCAATTTGTCAGGAAGAGGTTCATATGTTGATATGTACAAAGATTTGGTTGAAACTAATTCGGGCTGGAAAATAGCTGAGTAGGATTTCCCCCAACTGGTATCTTTTTTGCTATGGTAGCGCTGCAGCGCTGCGATTGCTGAACAGCGCTTGTATAGATATTCCGAAAAGGTGGAAATGCAACAGACTGTCATCAGCTCGTAGCAATAGATCTGTGTTTCTGATTCAAACCACAACATTTCTTCTTCTTGTTCGTCGCTGGGTAGCAAGGTCACGGTTGATCGACTCGCTTCCTCTTCGTATTCTTGGACGAGCTGTACAATTGGACTGTCTTTTGTCACATCTACAATTAACGGCTCCTTCTCCGTTTGTGGTATCTCTGAAGCAACAAGCCTACAAACAACCGAAAATAAAAGTCAAAAGGTAGACTTGGCCAACTCTGGGTCCTGAGATGCTAAGGGGAAAGGCAGGCACACACACACACACAAACATCTTAAATTAATATTTAAAAACAAATCCTGATTCCCATCTTATGCGTGCTGAAACTTGTCTTGCAAACTTATGGATCACCAGGAATTTGAAGCCGGGACCTGAATCCAAACGGATCACTGAGCGTCACTCAGACTGCATTTTAAATTTGGACGGGATTGTTTCTTTAGGGCAATTTGAGGGATGAGGAATGAAAGTCTTTTGGGTGCAGTGCAAATGAATCAAAGTGACAGAAGGGAGGGTTAAATTACTCTAGTACTTAAGGGTTTGACTATGGGTAAAAGGAAAACACATCCTATTAAATCACTCAATGATTGGTTTAGAGGCCAAGGAAACCGAGCTCAAGTTTAAACACACGGGAGTGGGCAAGATGAGGCAGAATTGAAGTGCAGAAGGTGACTGAGATGTAGGGCAGCAGTTTCATTACTGCTTCTATTGTACTGAAATGCACTGCAATCCATCCAGCCTCTAAGATGAGGAAGGCTGGAAATTTCAAATACATGATTGCACATACAAAGAGTTACTTACTCCAAAGAAGGAGTGGTAGTTGGCTCCAGCAGACTTGGTACCACCCTGGAAGTTGCAGTTGTATTTTCAGGGACACTTTCATTTCCTACTTTAAAAAGGAGAGTATTGTTAACACAGAATAGGCTCACGGTTATAAAAATAGCTCACAAATAATGACACAATGAAGGGACTGTGAAATGACTGGGACAAAAACATGTAAAATCTGTCACATTATGGAATCTCAGAGATAATTTCAAGTTAAGGCACATCAGCTGAACAGCAGTCTTCTTATCACAGCACCTGAAAATGTTGTTCACCACAGTATGTAGGCAATTGTGAAACACAGCACAGAGAATCAACTGGTGAGGGGTGCAGCCTGACTAAATTTCTTTTTTATTTTTTTTTTATTTTCCATACAAGACAAACACAAAATAGACAAACACACATACATACAACAAATGGGGGGCTTCCGAGACTTCCGGTGATGGCTGCGCTTCAGCCGAAGGAGGGGACCCGGTTGAAGGGAAGCTGGCCATGGAACTTCTGAGAGGTCACCTCTTTGATGGCGGAATGCCGGAGAATTGAGGCACCTCTCCGATCCAACGGCTCTCCGTGCTGAGAGACCGAATGGACTTAAGCAACGCTAACCGGGGCAAGCGCAGAAGATCGAGCGTCCGAAAAGAGAACGTACACGAGGTCCGAGGACCAATTATGAACGAGAGTCGTTTAAGCGATGTTTAAAGAGAAAAGAAAGTTCCCTACCCTAACCTACGCAGCAGAGATTAAGGCGAGCGGGGAAGGGATGCCTCCCAAGCGCATGAACTTTTGAGTGGATGAGGGGGGGAGCGGAAGAAAAAAACACTTAGAACGGTTAAGAACTATATACCAAGGAGTGTTGGAGCGTTTAAGCGCATAGTCAGAGACTTTCAAAAAACTTGCGAAAGTAAACAAACCGAAGAACATGGCGGGGAAGAGGACGGAAAAGGAGAAGTTGCTGAAATCGAAAGTGACGGAGAGCCCAAAACCGGAAGGAACCAACGAGCTGGCAAAGATTTTGGCAGAATCCATGCACCCTCTAATGGACCAGCTGAATAACTTCAAGGAACAGATGTCTAATATGACTCAATGTATCACCGCTCAGCAAACCCAGATAAATGAGACTTTGAAAATGATGAATCAAACAGCTGAGAAGGTGAAAGAAGTGGATGCCACTGCCCAAAAGGTGAAGAAAAAAGTAAAACAACTGGAAAAGAAGCAAGTCTCCACAGAAGATCAATTGCTACAACTACAAATGGAAAAGGCTAACATGATTGTTCGCTTTCAGGGCTTGCCAGAGACAATCTAAAGGAAATGATGAGTGAAGTATTGGCCCCAGTGACAGAGATAAGGCAGAATTGTTGATCAGCGATATGGATGTGGCCTATAGGTCATATTCAGGTTATATAAAGAAAAACAATCTGCCTGGGGAAATTGTTGTAAGATTCTCAAAGAGGCACGTGAGGGATGTAATCCTGAAAGCAGTATCTGGAGTACCCCTGAAAACTGGTGAAAATTTCATAAGAGTTCTAAAAGATATTCCATTTGAAATAAGACAAAGGAGAAAGAAATATAAAGATCTTATTCTTTTTATTCAGACAAATTCAATTGGATATAGATGGCTAACTCCAGAAGGTGTCACCTTTAAAATCAAGGATAATAAAGAAAAGATTGACTCTGTTTTGAAAGCTCGGGAATTTTTAAGAGTCCAGTTGGGAGGGCCAGAGGAGGAAGAAAAAGAAGGGGAGGACAGTAAGTCCAGTGGCGAGCTGGACTCGGATTCTTCCGGGAAGGACTCTCTTTCAGAGAAAGGGGCAGCAGCTCCTAAAAGTCCCTATAAGTTGCGGAAGAGATGGGGCAAGGAGAAGTGAAGGCTGAAGGACTCTGATTTGTGCCTTGGAAAAACTTTGAAATGAGATGACTTGGGGTATTTCTTAATGACAGTAAATTTTAAGAACTGAAAAGTTATTGTTAAACTTGACTCAGTTTGTAAAGGGATTAGCGGGATTAAGACTTGATGTTTGTTTAAGATGATCAGAAGATCTCCTTTCTTGGGTTTTTAGTTCGTTGTTGTTGTTCAGTCGCACAGTCGAGTCCGACTCTTCGCGACCCCATGGACCAGATCACGTCAGGCCTTCCTGTCTTCCGCCATCCTCTGAAGTTGGCTCAATTTATGCTGCATAAATTAGTTTGCTCTGGAGCCAACCTTCCTGAGCAAAGACAAAAATGTGTAAGCTGGAGGCTCAAAAACTGTGAGCTGGCTCACACTAACTCAGCTTAGAGGGAACACTGGTCACTACATGTATAGTAAGATAAGAGTCTTGCTTTTTACAATTTTCTGGCAATATATTCAATAAAAACAACTCTGGCACATAAGGTATATTACATTTTAGCATTTTTTGTAACAATTCATGAATCCAAGACCAATATTTTTTAACTCTATCACATGTCCTCCACATATGAAAAAAGAACCAATTTTTTTTACACTTCCAACAACCATTTGGTAGCCCAGGATAAAACTTTGCTAATTTGTCTGGAGTGATATACCGTCAATAAAACATTTTATAGATATTTTCTTTAAATGAAATCAATATTATGACCCAAATTTTGCACCCATTGGACCATACAGTTTAACTATTTCATCTTATGTTTTGTTTTCTAACAATATTACATACTAGGAAAAAGGCCTGTTGTGGAAATAAATACAATGGCCTCTAGAAAGAGGCTCTGGGCGGGTGCCCCGGCCTTGGACACTCAGTGTCAATTTGCTGTGGTGACCTCAGCAGGGTATAATGACACTGAGTCCACCATTTTCTCCAGAGGAACTGATCTCTGCTACCATAAAGAATAGTTGTAATTTTGAGTGATCTCCAGCCCTCACCAGGAGATTGGCAACGATGGTTCCCCAGAAGGGAATAGTTGGTTTGGAGGGTGGAGTCTATGGCTTTGTACCTGTCCGATCCGGCCGCTGCTCGGGAGCAAGTCCCGGAGCCGACCATCCCTGAACTGGAAGCTGCCTGACAACATTTCTGAGAACTGGATATAAAGCAGCCACATTATAGATTTTCTCCAGCTTCTGAATTTGTGATGCTCTTTTTTGCACATAGAAAACAATTAATAGTCTCTTTTTCTGGTTTAAATTGTTTAAGATGATGCGTCCTTTATGAAAGTTCTGTTGCATACAAACTAGGTTATTAGTGGCCAAGTTCCCACTGTAATTTTATACTAAATTAAGAGGAAAGAGAAGAGACCATGTGCTATAAATAAAAACAGGTGCTGGCAAAGACTAAAAGGGAAAACCTTCAAGTGCCTGTTCATTCTTTAACCATTTAAATAGTGTACCTACATACTTTTCAGAAGACAGGTTGCAGAATATAAGAAGATGGGTTGGACTCAAAACCTGTCTTGGGCAAGCTGTGGGTGGGTGATTGGGAGAGCAGGTAATCAGTACCCTAATTACTAAAACGGGAGATTCCGAAGTTACACCTGCCTGATCATCACTTCCTCCAACTGAGAAAGGGTCTTGTAATACTGGGAAGTGAGCAGTTAATGTAAAGTGAGGGAAAAGCACCCTGTCCATGTGCCAAGTGTTTATAATCTTGGCATTCAGAGAAAAACAGGTTGCTTACCAGTCACTGGTGATCTTCGAGTGGTCATCTGTGCATTCACACCAATGGGTTTAGTGAACATAAGAACATAAGAACATAAGAGATGCCAATGTTGGATCAGGCCAAAGGCCCATCCAGTCCAACACTCTGTATCCCACAGTGGCCAGAAATACCAGTGCCATCAGGAGGTCCACCAGTGGGGCCAGGACATTAGAAGCCCTCCCACTGTTGACCCCCCCCAAGCACCAAGATGACAGAGCATCACTTGCCCCAGAGTCCCTATCTATACCTTGTGGCTAATAGCCACTGATGGACCTCTGCTCCATATGCTTATCTAATTCCCTTTTGAAGCCGTCCATGCTTGTAGCACCCACCACTTCCTGTGGCAGTGAATTCCAAGTGTTAATCACTCTTTGGGTGAAGAAGGACGTCCTTTAATAGCCACTGATGGACCTCTGCTCCATATGCTTATCTAATTCCCTTTTGAAGCCGTCCATGCTTGTAGCTGCCACCACTTCCTGTGGCAGTGAATTCCAAGTGTTAATCACTCTTTGGGTGAAGAAGTACTTCCTTTTATCCGTTCTAACCCGACCGCTCAGCAATTTCATGGAGTGCCCACGGGTTCTTGTATTGTGAGAAAGGGAGAAAAGTACCTCTTTCTCTACCTGCTCTTTCCCATGCATAATCTTATAAACCTCAATCATGTCACCCCTCAGTCGTCGTTTCTCCAAGCTAAAGAGCCCTAGTGCGCACGCGCTGACCCAACCGGTGCTGTAGCAAGCTAAATTTCAACGGATTTTCGCGCCGAGCCCCTCCAGGTATGCGCAGGAACCC
>NW_015163693.1:179266-179534 GCF_001447785.1 Gekko japonicus | reverse complement strand
CTCCCAGTGCCCTGGAAGCCTTAATGCTCTTGTCAAGCTCTTGAAGGGAGGAATCGGTGTTGGCATGAAATAGACCGAGACCATCGAAAGGCATGTCTTCAACATGTGCTCTAGTGTCCAACGGGAGGGCAGTACTTCGGAGCCACGAGTGGCGTCTCAATGCAATCGCGGATGTCATGGTGCGTGAAGAAGCTTCCAGAACATGCTTGGCTGTCGTAAGCTGCTGCTTGGCCACTATCAAGCCCTCTTTTTGGAGAACCTTAATCTC
>NW_015163693.1:175247-179204 GCF_001447785.1 Gekko japonicus | reverse complement strand
CCCATGCACGCCAAGTATGTGGATTGTTTAACGGCTAATGCTCCTGAAGAGTAAAACCTGCGGCCAAAAGCGTCAAGCTTTTTACCCTCCTTATCTGATGGCGTAGTGTGCGTACGTCGAGATTTAGACGATGATGACACAATCATTGAGTTAGGAGCTGGATGGGTCATCAAAAATTCTGCCTCTGGATCTTGGATTTTATACATGTGATCCAGCTTTCGCGTGGATACTGGAGCAGAAAAAGGATTTTTCCAAGGTGACTTAGCGGCTTCAACTAAAACGGTAGACATGGGGAGGGCTATGACGGAGGAAGTGTCCATTTGAACCACATCATATAGCGTGTCAGTAGACTGTGGAGGCTTTTGGATGACAGAGAGATTCAAAGCAACAGCCATCCTTTTGATCAAGTCCGCATAAGCATGCATGTTATCAGACGGTGAAATAGGCAGTTCATGGGCTACATCAGGAGTAGGAGACGTGTGATCCGGAGATGTAGGCACCACAGAATCATCGGAATCTGAACCCTCGTCCACCTCGTCAGATGAATCTTGTTCTGAGTCCGTCTGAGGCGTGATATGGACAAGTGGCACTGCAGGCACCAAAGGCTTAGGTGTTGGAGCCACAGGTTGCGCTTCTAGTGTCAATGGTGGGGGGTCGACTGGAGGCCTTGAAATTGTTGCAGTAGGCCGAGATTTAGTAGGCGACCGAGATCTGTGGTTGGATTGAACAGAGTAGCGGTCCCAGTCTGGATATGTAGTATGTTGGAGCCATGGCATTGGAGGGTGGTATGGCCCATAGAGATATCTCATCTGCCTCTCATCCCATGAAAGTGGTGGACGATAAGATCGAGGAGAGCGGCTTCTAGCCCTAGGATGTACTGGCCCTTGGGCTGTATGATAGTAGCCAGACACATCGGTATCGACAGTCGGAATCAAATGAGAGGGGTGGTAACGCTCCACATTATGTCTCGGTCGGTATCGACCACCATCGGTATCGGGTAGTTCCGAGAGCATCGATGCCGATGAAGTAGATCTTGCGGGGGAAAACTCTGCACCTATTGGGTGACTCATGAGTTCCGCCGTATCGATATCGACGATCTCTGGTATCTGCTGGCTTAGGGATGAAGCCATTAGACCAGATGGCGACATTCTAGGAGGTGGTAGCTCCGGTATCGACGCCTCAGTCGGTATCGATGCATCCTTAGACTTCGATGCAACCGTGGATTCCGGCAGTAATGGTGGCGGGTTCTGCAAAGGAACGGCCTCAGGGGGCCCAGTCTTACCCTCCTTAGACGATTTGGACGGCTTGTCCTTCTTAGTGGAATGTTCCTTCACAGACTTGCCTTTAGTTGACTGTTTTGAAGCGGCTTTCGATGTCGACCTCGTCGGTATCGATGCTCTGGTATCGATGGCTGTACGTGAGGTAGAAGGTTGGTCCGCCATAGCAGACGACGGGTGAAGCGCGGATTCCAACAAAGCGACCTTTAACCGTGCGGCACGGTTCTTCTTAGTCTGATTCGAGAATTTGGCACAATGCTTACAGGCATCAGCTCTATGCGACTCGCCTAAGCAGAACAAACAAAGTTCATGGCCGTCTGGAGGAGCCAATTTACTTCCGCACTTCTTACAACAGTTAAAAAATCCCCACTTATTACTCTTCTTCTTTTTCTTTTCCATACGGCAAGGAGGCAAATGGCGAGGAAAAGGCGAGGAAGAGGGGGGGGGTGGCCCGAAGGCCTGAGGAAAAAATTTCCCTCACAAAAATAAAAGTTCTTTTTTTGAAGAAGAAGAAGAAGAAGACGACTAAGGAGAAGTCACACGGAGGACGAATCCGAAGAAAGAAAGAAAAATTAAGTAAAGGCCCGAAGGCCGCTACAACTATCCGGTCGGGAGGAAAGGCAAAAAGGGTCCTTTCAACGCGGCGGTAGAGAGAGAACTGGCGGGATGTCCGTGCCGGTCCCTCTGGGCATGCGCAGTGGGGTTCCTGCGCATGCCTGGAGGGGCTCGGCGTGAAAATCCGTTGAAATTTAGCTTGCTACAGCACCGGTTGGGTCAGCGCGTGCGCACTAAACCCATTGGTGTGAAGCACAGAGACCACGAAGAAGATCCGATGATTCTTGGCACGGATTTATTTTGAGCCTCCCAAAGACCATGATTTTCTACAGAGAGGAGTGATGGGACTTAAGACTGAGTGGATATTAGTAACCTTTCTGTCACGAATGTTCTGGAACTTCAACCTGCCTGAGCACTACTAGTCAATACACTGGGTAAGTACTGGCCACTGACTGCCTGACTATAGTCAAGTTTTGCCAAATATTTCATGAGATTAAAAATGCCACCCTGTAAACGGCATGTTTTGGTGGCATGTGTTAGCAAACCTGGTTTTTGTTCTCTTTAAAGTTAAACTTAATATGAAACAGAATTAACATATTTTTGTAATTAGTACAAGTATAAAATATCAATCCAGCTGATGAATAAAACATATTTCTATTTTTATCCTTTTAAAAATACTTCACCCATTTTTTGCTTGATCTAACGGAAAGCGAAGCAGCAAAGAGAAATCCTGAACCACGTGAGCAAAGTAACCATCACCATCTTTAAAATGTAAGTACAGCCAACACGGAGCACTGAATTACCTTGATCAGTAGAATGCTCTTCAGATTTTGCTCCAAGTATATTAGCAGCAATATTCACCATATTTAAAATGGCATCTAATAAAAACAAAAAAATAGCCATGAAGGAAGTTATTCACATGGTTATCCTGACTGGACTGGAGAGGGTTAGGCGGATAAGCTCTCTGCCTCGGATACCAAACTGAGATACAAGAATGGGCCAGCAGGGGTTCATACTGCCTACTTTCTGATCAATAACCCATTTGCCAGTTTATGCTTGCAATTAAGATTTCTCTTTATAAAATCATTTCAAACTGCTGCCCGCACCAAGGTGTGCAAAAGGTGAGACAGAGCTCCCCCCCCCCAAGAAAAACTGGCTTAAGGGGGGGTTCAGTAATCATCCAGACGGACCCCTCCGCCGAATGTGGTGTGCTTGTTCCAGGAAGATACCTCTCTCAGTGTCCCCTCTAAGCTGAGTTAGTGTGAGCTAGCTCACAGTTTTTTTAGCCTCCGGCTCACAAATTTTTGTCTCCGCTCAGGAAGGAGGGCTCCAGAGCAACCTAACTGATGCAGGAGCCAAACCGCTCGCTCACAACTTTAATGCCAGGAGCTCACAAGGTAGAATTTTTGCCCACAAGACTCCACAGCTTAGAGGGAGCATTGCTCTCAATATACTTCCACAGAAATCATGGGAGTAGTAAAAGACGAAAACTGAAGGCTCAAGATGAAGTGGGGAGAACAAAACACCCCCAACCCCCACCACCCGTTTTTTCAGGGGGGGAAACCAGAAAATAGGTTTAAAGTGGTATTCTCTTAAAACGGTGGGCACGGTGCTTTTCAAGGCATGGCGTTTATCTGTGTACTCACTTGTGGCAGAGCCAATTAGATTCTTTGAAGATTTTTCTTCACCCACATTATAGTCCAAATGATAATCTGTTTAAAACAGAAAAATATGCTCTTAATGGGCTAGCAAGAAGTCTCCTGTAGCAGTTCCAAAATGGTCTGATCAAGGTGTACTTGCTTAGAATCACAGTTCACTAGAACAAGACCATGCAATATTTTGACACACCCAAACCCAAACAGTCAAAGATAAACACTGGAGTTGATGGATAAAGCTATAAGCTCCAGCCTAAGGAGGCCTGACAGATGTCTTCTCTCATCTCTTCCAGTCTCCACCAGCAGACAGGCTGGCTTCCGAGCAATGCTGCACTGGGAGGCAGAAGGAGGGGAACTTTGTGCCATTGCTAAACCCCACCAGGGCAGGATTATGGTGCATCACTGCATGAGCCCAGTTGGCACAGCCTAGCCCGCAACGTCTCTCTCTGAAGGGGGACGTGGTTGTGAAT
>NW_015163693.1:150797-175206 GCF_001447785.1 Gekko japonicus | reverse complement strand
GATGCCTCTTGGGCCTCACCACTGAGCCCAATATCCCATCTTGATCTAGGCGCAGAACTATAAATATAAGCTTGGATCCCAAGGTCCACAAGGGAGGAAACATAACTCTGCACAGTTTTGCTTGCCCAAGACTTTGGGCAACACCCAGCACTTCCCCTACGTATTCTAATGCCTGGAAACTGGTTGCACATAAGAACAGAAGAGATGCCAATGTTGGATCAGGCCAAAGGCCCCTCCAGTCCAACACTCTTCTGTGTCACACAGTGGCCAGAAATACCAGGTGCCATCAAGAGGTCCAGCAGTGGGGCCAGGACACTAGGAGCCCTCCCACTGTTGCCCCCCCCCAAGCACCCAGAATACAGTGCATCACTTGCCCCAGAGCCCCCTACCTATACCTTGTGGCTAATAGCCACTGATGGACAGCTCTGCTCCATATGCTTATCTAATTCCCTTTTGAAGCCGTCCCTGCTTGTAGCCGCCACCACTTCCACATTTGCTCAAGGAGAAATGCAAGTGGGAATACATTAAGTCTTAGTGCAAACGGCTACTGCGGCCATTCTCTTGCATTTCCATTTGTGCAAGAGCTCTAAGCGCAAGTGTAAATTTTGCACTGGATTCCACCCACCAAGTCCTGACCACGCACCCTACACCACAGGCCCTGCAGTTTCAAACCCACCCCCCCGCCCACCCCCTACACTTTCCTCAGGTTCCCCTCTTTCATCCCCCCGGCCCCTCCGCTCTGCCACGCCACCTCAGCATTCTGCCTTATCCCATTACTTTAAATTAAAAACCCATCCCAAAGAATCTGCAGCTCTTCTTGACAAGAACAACTAATCAGTGTCTCACTGGTTTACATACCATAATCTTCATCAAAAAGCTCTTGTCTTTCTGATTGGTACTGAGAGTCAGCTATTTCTTCGTATTCTTCAACCATACTAGTGCCAAACACCCTGGGGGGGGAACCCCACAATTTTAATTACTTTGCATAAAGATGTGATAAATCATAGCTTCACAAATAATACTCGCTGAAAGTGTGTGGCTGGGCAATCTGCAAACTAACATCTTTGGTCAAAATCTGCCCCCCCCCCCAATCCATTTCTCAATAATTCAAGGTTTAATTGCCTATAAAAGTTTGTCGTTTCCAGACTTCCACATTAAGCTTTATGTTCACAATTTTCTACAGAAAGCCAGTAAATTGTCAAGTTTTCTGCTATTGAAATAATTAAATTATAAATACTGCCAGTTTCAAGAGTCCTGTAATGCAGTTTTAGCTCAGCACGAGAGGACTACATTTTGAGCATCTCCAAGGAACTAACCAACCTTTGTTTCAGCATTTCACAGATTACCTTATAAGGCTCAAAGGGCAGAAGTGTTCTGATCCAAAATGCGACACCAACTCCACCTAAAGTACAAACAACATTTAATAAAATACCTCAGGAAGCACCAGAACAGTTCCTGTTCGAAGTATTTTTTTAAAAAATCAAGTCTTAAATTAGAATTTACATAACCCTTGTGATCAGAACAAAAGATTCTTGCAAGGCTTAACTCTTGAGCCATGAATTAGTGTGCTCAGCTGCAATTAGTGTGCCCAAGCCCTAGGCAGTCAATGTTATTAAGAGATTGCTAACCTTTATGTACTTGATGAACATCTGAAGCAAGGGAGGAAAAAAGAAAAAAGTGTCAGTAGACTGTATGCATGCCACAAGTTACAGTATTGCCTACTTGCATAATTAAGGCCTATAAATATAGCCCTTCTCTCCTTTGGCTCCCCAGTGTCCCCTCCCAAGTCAAATGCGCCCCCCATCCCCGACCCAAGTCACAAAGGATAAAGTTGGAAAAATAGAAAGATACGTATCACAGCCTACAGCAACATGCAAAGCTAAATGACTTCTCAGTACAGGATCAAGAACTGACATGCTTTGCAGTTATGCACCAAAAGGGATTAGTTAGAAAAAAACATATCCCCCAACCAGCGGCATTCATTTCAAATACCTAAGAAGGAATTTGTTTCTATCATCTAAGTATCTGACAGTGACACCTTTCTAAGCCCTCAGATTTCAACAGATATAGATGGTGTGACTCTGTCCAGGGATTGCACTAACACTACCGTAAGCTGAAGAAACAAGGCAGACACAACTGGACGAGGGACGAGAAAACAAGCCTCTTGCAAATATTCACTTCATTTATATCCTGCCTTTCTCCCCAAAGAGACTCATGTCCTTACCCCCCCTCTCCATTTTATCCTCACAACAACCCTGTAAGGTAGATCAGGCCAAGAGTATGTGACTGATCTAAACTTCCATGGCAAAGTAAAGATTCATCCCTGGATCTCCCAGATGGCCTGTTCCAGCCACAATACCACACTGCCTCTCTATTACTAAATAACATAGTAAGGTCGATGGCCCCTATGCAGATGGCAAACAGCAGAACCCAGAGACATTAACGGTTAGGGTCTCTTACATAAGGGACTTCAAAGGAATTCAGAAAACACATGAATCTAAATTCCCCAGAAGGAAAAACAGCTTTATGAGGACTGAACCTGGAGATAATTGGGAGACGAGGTGGAATTTCCAAATCGTTGTGCATGTATTCCTCATCCACATGCAAGATACCTTGCAGTTCTCCCCCCACCCTCACCCCATGGTCCCACTGCAACGAGTAGGGCAGTGAAAAACGGATAACCCACCAAAGAATGGACTTCCATGGTATGCTAAACTGTTCAGCCAAGTTTCCTTCTCTCTGCTGGCACATTTAATCCAATCCACTCTTAATTTTTGGACATTCAACTTTACATCCTGTTATAAACCTAAACTGATTACTGGAATGTAAAATTCATTTAAAGTGTCTGATGACTCACAGTTAATGCATATAAAGCTAGTTTCCTAGCGGGCACATCTCAGTGATCTGGATAGCCATTGAAGATCTTATCTACAGTCCTTACAGATGATACTGGGGACACCCTTGCCTCTTTCCTCTCCATAAACTAAACTCTTCAGATTTACACCAATTAAGAACAATCTTAGCACTGGGATTGCTGTACTTTTTTTTAAATCTAACACACAAAGTCCCCCTTAAGACTCGGTATGCAATACATTTACTACAATTACTCAACATGATCAAACACCTTTTCTACATCAAGAAGTATCAAGGCTTGCTGATTTAAGATGTACACATATCTTTCTTATTTGATGTGCCAAAATACTAGTAAATATTTCAGATGGTTTAACAGAGGAACTCTGGTATCAACAGGTCTTACCCTGCTTCTGGAATAAGTACAATCAAGCTTTACCCCACATTCAGGCAATGAATACAGGATTAAACATGATGGCATCGTTTTAAAAAATTTCTGCTTATACTTTGTGATGAGTCCATCGAGGCCTGGAACTTTACCCCTTTTAATTTTAATATTATTTCTCTAATGTTGAACAATCCCGCTCCCTACTGCAGACTCTGATGTGTCCCAACACTGTTCCCCAGCTTCCCCAAACATCGGGGAAAGGGTTTCATGAAATGCAGAGTGACAGACGAGCAAAAAGTTTAATTCTGTGAAGGGACCGTCACTCACCATTGGTTAGATGCAACACACTGTCTGAAGATTAATCACTATGGTGCATCAGTTTCTTAAACCCTTGTACTAAAGAAAAAGCACGATCTTAGCTAAACTATTCAAGCAGCATGATGCTACTACACATAACATGCTTGATGCTACTATGCATACGGCATACCAAACAGTTTGACTTTTCAGGGGAAATATTTCTCAAACTGCGCTCACGCATGCACCATCTGAATCACACATTATTTTTTTTTGGGGGGGGGGAGTTTGGTAGGAGTTTTTCTTTGTCCTTAAGGGTCTACTGAATGACTCCCGTATACTTTGCTGCAGCAGACTACCAGGCAACCCACCAGGGATCGTGACTCTGGGCATTAAGGTTCAGATCATGGCAAACAGAAATTACCTTTACGTATTTTGCATACATCTGTTCATCCAGAGGAAAACTCTGGACATTCCTTTCATCTCGAGCATGGAAAGTGCCCAGCTTGACCCACTTGTTTGTTGGGTACCTAGAAAATAAAACACAATTGCGTAAAGAAAAATGAGAACAGTGACTCAACTAGTTCAGAGGAACTCTGCACCCCACTCCATGTAATGTCCTCTATGGGCAAAGCTTAAATCAGTTAGGCCTCAACGGATTAATGAGGAAAGGGGATTTAGGACCTAAAGAAATCCGATCACTTTTTGGAAAATGGATCCTTCCAGCCTTGGCCTTCCGTAGCCCCTTTGCCACTTAAAAAAACCGTTCTTATAGTTCAAGAAGAAAATCTGTGGAAACTGATTTATTAATTGTACAACCTGAAGTACCTGTGGCTCACGCAAATTCTACATTGGATTCAACCACCCTACTTTGAAATCAGCAATTTTGATGAGATGAATTCTAAAGCCAAATACTACATGTTTCTGGCTAAGAAAAGTGTACCTCAGACTGATATATTAAATAAGACATTTCTTAACATGCTGCACTATATTGTATGACACTAAAGCAGCGTACTGGATATGCTGGTACAGGGCAGGGAAGCTATGAAGCCACTATAATAGAAGAAATTCTCTGGCCTTTGTGAGTCCAATCCAAATTCAGAAATTTCTTAACATGCTGCAATATATTGTATGACACTAAAGCAGGACACTGGATTTGCCTGCACAGGGCAGGGAAGCGATGAAAACACTGCAACAGAAGAGCTGCTTTTTTTCTAGTCTTCGTGAAGACGAACCAAACTCAGATAAGTACCATACCTGTCACTGATAGACACCAAAAAGTCCTTGGGAGTGGACGAGAATAATTCATGGTTGGCAATGTCCAGCTGCTTCACCTGAATTGGCTCACACAGCTCCACAACAAACCTTCAAGACAGTAGTAAAAATCGGTGTAAAGGCAGGGGGCAATTTCCAATTACTGCTATCTCTTTTGCACTACATCCTCATCGTGGAAACTACGTTTTAAAATGGCAAAGTTCAATCGCTTTCATTAACTATTATCCACATGAAGTCAGATGCCATACGTATTTATAGCCCACCCTCATTCCAGTCCAGAGGTGTTTAAACTTACCATATTTTAGTACTGCATGGATTCAGCATGTAGAGGTCCATATTCTCCATTAGTATAGCTGACGTACTCTATGTAAAGAGTGAAAAGCACATTTTGTGTCATTAAGAGTTATGCACAGAGAGTATCTTCCTTTTCTTAAAACCTTTGTGCTGCTTTTAGAAATCTCGTAACAGAGAAAATCTAAGAAACAGAGTATTTGCATACCAGCTTTCAGTGAAGGCTGTTTAAAACAAAGAATGTAACTAACAGAACACTGGTATGCTCCCAAAAGGTCAACACAGCAACAAGTTATTGCAAGAAATCTAATACTTATCAGAAAAATCAGGCAGTGTTCCAGAGTGGTTTTGAAATAATGTGATTACCTTTGCTTCTGGATTAGCTGCCAGTATTTTGGCCCCACACTCCACAGAAGCATAGTTATTTCTGTTTTTCTGGACCTTTTTTGTAGGATGTTGACCTCCATTGGAGGATGGATGCATTGCCTGACCTGCATACAAAAGAAAACACAGTATTTACCAAGCCCATACACAACCCTGCTTTCCAATTGAAAGCAATTTAGATAAAGCAAGCTGCATGCTTCAACTAAAATAAACCTGAAAACTGAATGGTGCCGTCCACGCACCAGCGAGTGAGCAAACAAACCTAGGTTCCAACTCATTTCTCAAAAAATCTTCCTCAGAAGACGGTCAACTCCCAAAAAGATTTTAATACTATTTCTTCCATGGAGCTGTCTGGAATTAATTTTCCAGGTCATAATGTTTATGCAGGAGGTAAGCAGCATCAGAACTGGAAGGCTTCTGTTCCTTTCAGATTACTTTAAGGTGGACTTCATTCGATGTTCAGGCTTGGTACAAGTAGGAACATATTAGAATTACAGGTTCACTTTTGTTGTGGGATAGAGTTTTGTGCAAGTGGTACTTGATGATTATTAGAACATGTTCACATAGCATTCAAATCTATTAAATATGCAATATTTTATACAGTTTAGCAGCCATTTATCACGGTGGTTTTCTTGTCTGCATTCATGTGCACTGTGATCCTGCTGCATATTTCAACTTAAAACAAGGCAAGCCACACTGAGTAAAAAGAACCCTTTTATTGGGAATCCTAATTATGGGTCCCTCACGTTTACGGTCACCTTTTAGAAACTGGTGGAAACATCTCCTTGTAGTCCCAGGCTCCAAATTGGCCAAGGGAGCCCCACGTGCCCACTTTAGACCTAAACTTGTCTCAAAGACCTATTTGGAATGGAGACAAACCTTGTTACGTGAACAGGCACGGGGAAATTCTCAGGCTGATATACTCCCTCCTCCTTCACAGCTCGCCCATAAAACACCTGCATACAGCAAATGAATGGCTTTGATCTTAAGCACCCGTTCCACAGGCAGGAAGCACGTCTGCTTCTGAAGAGTGGGAATGGGGATTTTTGCTGACCCTAAGGATTCACTGGCCCTTCAGGGTACAGTAGTGGGACACACAAACGACTGCAGCAGGACACGGGAAGGCAGGAAAATTATTGCTTATGCAGTAAACGCAGGGGGTCGATCCCTGGCATCTCCAGTTAAAATGAATCCACAAGGGTTAAGCTGACACTACATATAATAAACATACAAAATTTATTTAGGTGTACACATTTTAAAAAACTTAAAACTCATTTAAAATATACCATCAATTAAAATTTTGGATTATAGAAACTGTGAAGACTTCAGGCCAGAATTTACACAGAATACTCCTGAGAAGAGAATTGTTTTGGATTAGCAAGTTAAAAACATGGGTACCATATGGTCTTAACGAGGAAGTGGACTGGACTTGCTGCTTGTGATTATCTGGACCTGTTCTTTGTACATTATCTGTATGGGTTGTTTATGAATGTTATGAGTAGCTATCAGTATAAAATCTTTTTCTCATCCTCACACCATGATAGCTCTTCTCAAATGCCCCTCCCCTTTTATTTTGCATCTCTCCTGAGTGACATGCACAGTTAACTTGTGATTGCATCACCTCAGCAATGCTATATATGGTGGCCAGTACATTAGCCCACACCAGAATTTGTACAGGATGGAGTGACATACAGTCAACTCACGCAAGTTTATGCTACCAGGTTAGTAGGCCAATTCAGATTTTCAAATAATTAAAAAAAGAACTTCCTTTTGGAAGTATACAATTTCATGTAATTATTTCATTCCCTTTTAGATTTGGAATTATTAGTGGACTTTAATTGGCCATACCTGAGGCCTACCCTATAGAACAACAATATACATATAAATATATAAGGTAATTTTTATTCCTCATATATATTAGTTTTCAATTAGTAGAAAAACAAATACATGAGAAATTATAATGACATTTTCCTTGTTTCCCCTTTTCCCTTATTTTCTTTTGGTAATTATTATCTAGGACATAACATCTGGCCTTATACTGCATATATATTTAACATCTTATGTAAATATTTGTTGGACTGTATGTCAACTTTGTATTTTGGATTGTGACCACTGAGGAAGGCCTTTTGGGCCGAAACGCGTTTGGTTCAGTTGCACAGCACTAACCCATCTATGTATGAATGTTGAGAAGTTTTTTAGGTCTGATTGTGAATATTTTAAATGAGTTTTAAGTTTTTTAAAATGTGTACACCTAAATAAATTTTGTATGTTTATTATATGTAGTGTCAGCTTAACCCTTGTGGATTCATAGCAGCTTTTTGGGTTGAGTTTTCTTTTTTTCCCTTAACCCCCCCCCCTTTTTTTCTTTTCTTCTCCCTTTTTTTTTCTTCCTCCCTCCTTTCTTTTTGTTCGTATCTCCAGTTAAAAAACAGATCAGGAAGGTGATGTTAAAGAGCTCCACCTGACACCCTGAAGAGACGCTGCAGGTCTGAGTAGACAGTAATGGCCTTGACAGACCTGTGGTTTGATTCAATATGTGTGCTGTTGTAACCTCAGAACTACAAGCGATGGCTCTTTCCTTTCAAACCAGGATTCCAGACTCTGATTTAAATCTAGCTTGAAATACTGGTTGAGACTGAACAGAACAAACCATAGTTCAGAACAAACAAACTGGCTTGTTGTAAGACTGGAAGTGTTTAAAAATCAAACTGATCACAAGAGAAAGGAGCATGTGAACTCAAGGATCCTCCAGACTTATCCACACAACCTCTCAATCAACTCACTGGGATGGATCCAAGTCCTGTGAATGGCCTGAGATCATGACAGTAGATCTCTCCCACCTTCCTTTCTCCCATTCGTTTGCTCATGTAAGAATCAGGAAAACAAGATTTGCTACACCCCCAGCCCCCCAGTGCCACACTGGTGAGTGTTCCCCCACCCCCTTCCCCGCAACAGTTTGAGGGAAGGGAATGCAAGGAGCTGATCATGGCAGACAAAGGTGAAAAGATCCACCGACTCACTGATTCGGTTCTCAGGAGTGTGGCTCCAACCCAAACACCTTCCTTTACAGGAAACTCATGGAACCCTTACTGAAGTCAGAACACACGAGGACATTAAATGAGTAAAAGACCAAGAAAAAAATCTGTTCAAAGTTTATCTGAAAAGATTAAGTGACCTCACTTTTTTCTTTTTCTACTTCCATAACCTGCTTCTTCCATTCATCAAATGTGGGAATATCTCCTGGGTCCTTTGGAGTTATCACAGAAGTTGGGTCAATTTCTCCCACTTTGGTCTGCACAAGAAGGCAAAAGGGCAGGGATCATTACTTTAGATATTAACTGAAGATAGAGATAGTATGTACCAGTATCAAAAGCAGCGAATTGTGCAGTATTCTGTTCACAATGAGCCTTAAGGGCTCATGTAGCATATCAAACGTAGGTTTAATTGTAGGTTGCCAATTCTGTTGGAGCATTGTGTTGTATAAAGTAGAATGCAAACATACCTGACTTTAAATAATTTGAAGGTTATCTATTTCTGTTGACTAAACACTAGGGGTGTGTATTCGGATCTACCCAAGCGAAAAATATCAGTATTTTGGGGGCATATTTCAGCATGACAAATGTAGCCAGGTTTTCTTGGGAAAACCAGGAGAAAAATCCCGAGAAAATCCTGGATATATTCAGGAATTACCAGTAGATCTGACAACAGCAAGAGGCAGGAGCAAATCAGTCCCACCTCTCAGCTGTTTGTTGGGCTTCTACAATCCCTTTAAACTTTAAAGAGGCTGTAGAAGACAGCCCCTGCGTGCTCAGCTTACGACTGACTGGCTTCTCCTGCAGCCCGGTTTAAACCAGGCTGCAAGAGAAGTCAGCCCAGTATCAGCCTTGGCTGGGGCTGGCTCCTCTTCAACAGAGGATCAGCTGGCATAGTATGAGCTAAGAGCTCCCCATTGCTGCCTTGGCTGGGGCTGGCTCCTCTTGCAGCTCGTTTTAAACCAAGCGGCAAGAGAAGTCAGCCCAGGAATAGCCATGGTGGCAGGAGCTAAGAGCTCCCCTCCACCTTGGCTTGGTTTCTCCTGCAGCCTGGTTTAAAGCAGGCTGCAAGAGAAGTCAGCCCAGGAACAGATGTGCTCCGCAGGCAGCAGACTGCCCCCTGCAGGCATAGCTTCTGGTGAGCAATCCCCCCACCCAGTTTTTTTCTTCTCAGGTCAATTGGACCCCCCAACATTTGGGAGTTCCAGAAAATCGGATCTGGGATTTTTTGGGAAACCTGAATGTTTTTTCAGTTCAATATACCTGAACTGAAAAGAAAATTGGGGTGGGGGGGAATTGCACACCCCTACTAAACATGCAACACAAGAAATCAAAACATCCGTAATAGACATATAATTTCTTAACAGTCTACCAAAAGGGTGATAATCTAATGACGAACAATCTCACAAATTTGAAAACTGGTAAGATCAATATCAAATGATTTACTGTATGAAATGCCACTGATTTTTCTGCATTACTACAGTTTAGAAGAACAAACATGAAAGGGAATGTCAAGTTTCCAAGCCAGTATGAAGGTATCCTGCATTTCAAATACCAGCATCATCTGCCAGTGGGTTTTTTTTAAAATTGGAATAACGCAACTGAAAGGGAGCTATGACAGATGTAATGCATTCGTCTCTCTGCTGAATGGAACTGTGGATAGCCATGGTGGTTCAAAGAAGAATCCAAAAACTGAAAGCCATATAGCATCTTTTATTAGGCAGTTCTGAAGTAAACAATGGGTTTGATCTGGCAGTTATCAGCAAAGGGGACATGGCATTTTACTGTTAACAGGCAACATCCTGTTAAAATTCCTGTGCAAGCCGAAGGCTTTGGATGACAGTACTTACATCCCCTCTCAAGTTACCCGAAGCGTTCAGTGCCGACTTTGGATCTGTCTTCTGCTCAGCAGCAAGCTTCGGTTCAAATTCGGACTTAGTCATTTTCCCCTTGGTGCGTGAGGAGATGTTTTCTATGTGTTGACCTACAAGGCTGAAAACATGAAAAGCTCTTCTCAACAAACAGCCTGAAATATCCTTAGATGACAAATGAAGACCTGGACACATAAACCAAGGAACACAACTCTGGCTGTCACAAGGTTCGAAAAGCAAACACAGTGAGCTGCCCCCCCTTAGCTATTCCAATACTCACCTCTCTGGCGAAGCCACAAGAGAGGAAGGCTCCCTCGGAGCGTCGGCCTCAAGTGCCCCACCAACATCACAGTCAGGTTCTGCCTGTTCAGCTTCAGCAGAGCTGACTACGGGATTATCAGCACTGGAATTTTCTATTGCACTGAAAGGAAACAAACAACATGTCTTCACCCCCTCTGAACACCTAGTCAAGAGACACCACACCCATCCTGGAGCTCTGCAAGGGTGACTTCAACTATTTTTGTTTGGTAAAAGGCACAAGTATCAAATGCTTCCAAACAGGTGCCCCCGGCTGAGGAACCAAATCTGCAAGGGTGGTCCACCCGTTTTTCCTGAAAATGGAGAAATGTCCAGGTTGGGGGGGGGGACCCCCAAGCTTTAAAAATACACAATTATGGGGTAAGCCACCCAAAAAAAAAGCAGTGTGCGCACAACGAGTAAACAAACCTTTCTGCATAACGGCAATCAAGATCTCATGAGACCACTGTGTGGAGGTTCCCCTCAGTCGCCATGGCTAGAACCCATTGACAGACTTATCCACCATCTATCTAATCCCCTTTTAAAGCTGTTTATTCTTGTGGCCATCACTACATCCTCTGCAGCAAATTCCACATTTTAGTCACTCTCTGTGTAAAGTAGTATTTACTTTTTTCTGTCCTGAACCTACTGCCCATCGGTTTCATTGGATACCCTCGAGTTCTAGCATTTCAGAACATAAGAGATGCCAATGTTGGATCAGGCCAAAGGCCCCTCCACTCCAACACTCTTCTGCGTCACACAGTGGCCAGAAATACCAGGTGCCATCAGGAGGTCCACCAGTGGGGCCAGGACATTAGAAGCCCTCCCACTGTTGACCCCCCCCCCCAAGCACCAAGAAGACAGAGCATCACTTGCCCCAGAGCCCCTATCTATACCTTGTGGCCAGGGCCGGCCCGATGTGGTTGTGCACCCTAGGCGAGGCTGCCTCGTGGCGCCCCCCTCGGATGCCAACCTCCCGGTGGGGCCTGGAGACCTCCGAGCAGGCAGGCAGGAGAGCGCTGCCCCCGCTGGTTGGTCAGTCGTGCGCTTCCTCCTCCCCCCTCGGCAGCCTGAAGAGGCGGCGGCGGAGGACGCGGCGGCAGCAGGAGCAGGGGCTGGCAGGCAGGCAGGAGAGCGCCCCCGGGGAATAGAGGTGCTGCTGGGGGGGGGGGCTGGCAACCCCTAAGTCCGGGGCCAGCCCTGCTTGGGCTCCAAGCCCTGACAAATTGGGCTCACCTGGACCCCACCGCTCAGGGAAGACCTGGCCAAGGGCTGCTTTCCTGGCGGCTTCCCCTGCCCTGCCCACTGCGGGGCCCGCACAGTATGGTGGCTCTCCAACCTTTACTTTAGCTCCTCAAGACACAGCAGCAGGTCTTACCATCATCTCCTCCTCTCTTCTCGGAAAATAGCCCAATGAAGAGTTCTGGAGAACTTCCAAGCTTGTCTACTTTCTGTGTCATTGTTAAGAACATGAGAGAGGTCAGTGTTGGATCAGGCCCATGGCCCATCCAGTCCAACACTCTTCTGTGTCACACAGTGGCCAAAAAGACCAGGTGCCACCAGGAGGCCCAGCAGTGGGGCCAGGACATTAGAAGCCCTCCCACTGTTGACCCCCCCCCCAAGCACCAAGAATACAGAGCATCACTTGCCCCAGCCTGAGAGTTCCTAACTTGTGGCTAATAGCCACTGATGGACTGCTGCTTCATATGTTTATCTAATTCCCCCTTGAGGCTGTCCATGCTTGTAGCCGCCACCACCTCCTGTGGCAGATGCATAATCTTATAAACCTCAATCATGTCACCCCTCAGTCGTCGTTTCTCCAAGCTAAAGAGCCCTAAGCGCCTTAACCTTTCCTCATAGGGAAAGTGTTCCAACCCTTTTATCATTCGAGTTGCCCTTTTCTGCACTTTTTCCAAAGCTATAATATCCTTTTTAAGGTGTGGTGCCCAGAACTGCACACAGTATTCCAAATGAGGTCTCACCATTGATTTATATAGGGGCATTATGATATTGGCTGATCTGTTTACAATACCCTTCCTAATAATCCCCAGCATAGCATTGGCCTTCTTTATTGCAGTCACACACTGTCTCGACATTTTCAGTGAGTTATCTACTACAACTCCAAGATCTCTCTCTTGATCAGTCTCTGCCAGTTCAGACCCCATCAATGTGTATTTATATTTAGGATTTTTGGCTCCAATGTGCATCACCTTGCACTTGGCCACATTGAACCCCATTTGCCATGTTGACGCCCACTTGCCCATCTTTGACAGATCCCTTTGGAGTGCCTCACAATCCTCACTGGTTTTCACCACCCTGAACAACTTTGTGTCATCCGCAAATTTAGCCACTTCACTGCTTACTCCCAACTCCAAATCATTAATGAACAAGTTAAAAAGCAGTGGACCAAGTACTGATCCCTGCGGTACCCCACTGCTTACCCCCCTCCACTGAGAGAACTGCCCATTTATACTCACTCTCTGTTTTCTATTAATTAGCCAGTTTTTGATCTATAAAAGGACTTGTCCTTTTATCCCATGATTTGTGAGCTTACTTAGGAGCCTTTGATGAGGAACTTTATCAAAAGCTTTCTGGAAGTCAAGGTAAACAATATCTATTGGATCCCCCTTGTCCACATCTTTGTTCACCCCCTCAAAGAACACTAACAGGTTAGTGAGACAAGATCTTCCCTTACAGAACCCATGCTGAGTCTGCCTCAATAGGTTTTGTTCATCTATGTGCCTACTAATCCTTTCCTTAATAATGGTTTCCACCAATTTACCCGATAGTGACGTCAGACTGACTGGCCTGTAATTTCCCGGATCTCCTCTGGAACCCTTTTTAAAGATGGGAGCGACATTAGCTACCTTCCAGTCCTCAGGAAGGGAGGCAGATTTTAAGGAAGAATTACATATTTTTGTCAGGAGATCCAGAAGTTCACATTTGAGTTCTTTCAGAACTCTCGGATGTATGCCATCTGGGCCAGGTGATTTATCAGTTTTCAAGTTGTCTATCAGTCTTAGGACCTCCTCTCTCGTCACCTCAATCCGACTCCTTGACAAAGAGGTTGTGTCCCACCAAGCACAAGTGTGATGCAGGGGCTGACATGATCCCTCCCTTCCCCCACATCTGGCTGCTGCTTGCCCTTGGACCTAACTCATCAACCAGAGCTTCCAGAGAACCAGAACCACCCAGGGCTTGGATAATGCCAGTTGGCTGGCTTGCACTCAATCCAGGGAGGTGCCAACTGATGTTCCAAGTTGGCAGCAGTGGCCCCATCCCTTTGAACCATAAGGGCAGGACGAAGCAGAAGAGGACTACAAAGACAGCCTCTATTATTTCTGAACTCCAATGAGATTTGTCCGTCAGTCAGTCAGACTTTTTATTGGCATACACAGACATAGTACAAAATAGGAACAAGCAAAATATACAGTTCAAGATTAAGAACAAATATATATAGAATTCAGGGTGACTATGAGATTCATGAAGTGCAACAAGCAGAGGTTGAGTAGGAGCAGAACAGGCCTTCCTCCCTGGCTGCATCAGGGAGTTTGTGCAGAAGACGAAGAACAAGGTGAAGAAAACCCTCTCCTTTCTCTGTTCTGAGGCCTTGTGGTCCCCAAGAGAAATCTACTGATCCCTGTGGAAAATGCTCTACTGGCACCAACCCCAAGTGCGACAGTACTGTATAGCAGTAGCATTATTGTTAATTCAGTGACCTTCAAATAAATGCAGTTTGCCAGCTCCCATATGACATCAGCTGCAAGTGATAACCAATCCCAATTATCTCCAAGTTGGATTTGTACACAGAGTGTACAAAGAACTCGAGACATGTTGTGCAGCAGTCCACACTGCTTCCACTGTGCCTTTAGAACAGACACAACAAAAGGCATCGTATTCAGAATCACAGGATAACTGAACTGAAATACTTACCTAGGCTGAGAGACGGGCAAGATCTCTGAGGTAGGCGGACTAGGAGTCTTCTCAGGGACAGCAGCTATGCTAGAAGAAGCTTCATCTAAATCCACTGAAGGCTGAGTCTCATCTTCAGGCAGTCTTGATTCCCCCATCTCCGTGGTCTATTTTTGTAAAAAAATAAATCACCACTTAGAACTGGTTTTGGCATTTGGAATGTCTAAAAACCTTCTTTGGTTGGACACCAAGCCTTGCATCTGCTGAGCCATTTGCTGCTGTGGGGGCAGTCCTCCGCTGAAGGGCATTTTCCTCCAGTGGTAGGAGCTTCTGCTCATGCAAGACCAATAGCCTGGACCCAAAAGAATGTTTCCATGGGTAGAAAGAATACCACCGGTGGAGCACGACTTTCACGTTCCCCTCCCCCTCCGGCTGCAGCCCAAGATGCCCCCCAAAATGCAGCTCCACAGGAAGAATTCCTTCCACCCAAGGAAATGCTCTGTTGGATCCAAGACAGCATCTTTCAATGAGCCAAAAAACACCACATGAAACCTCCATGCGGCAAAGGGCCACCTCTACCACAGAAGCAAGGCTTAGGATCCAAGCCCAAGGGCGCTTGGGGACAAAATGGAAATGAATAATTTAACCTGGACGATTTCATTTCATACTCATTTTAAGAGAGCGGTACAGAGGACTGGAATCTTAACACAGATGTTCTTAATTAAAGTTACGTGGCTCATCTCCTCTCATACTACAAACCTCAAAGGCTACCTGAGGATGTATCTGTATCTTTGACATAAACTCAGCTAAAGAAAATATAGAAAGCTTTTAAATTTGAGAGACCACTAAAAAGCTGTAACAAAATATTGAAAATGAATTAACTGCTTAAGACAAGGTTCTCACTCACCCAGAATATGTAAATAGATTTACATTAAAAAATTTGTATTACAGTATTAGCTAATGCTAATTCCTGTGTCTACTGTAGACATAAAACAACATATTTCAAAAATGTCTACTAGTTTTAAAAAAGACTAATTTCATTTATAAATCAATATATTATACTAAGCTCTTGAATATTTTCAACATTATAAACTTTAACTGTAAATCTATCACCATCCTGTGAGACCTGGCTCTGCTCAAACACTCTCATTCATTCACTCACTGCATGATTCGTGTTTCCCATTTTCCCAGTTCTTATTTTTCCTACCTCTCAGGTGGGAAAAAGTAACATTCATGTGGTTAAGGTGGCACAGGGTGCAGTAGTTGGCAGCTGTCACACTCTAGCATTAGATATATTCACAATTTTGTTTGAAGGACAAATTTCAGGCATTCTACTTCTAAATTTCATACATATGCAAAGTACTGTTTATGTTGCTAGAGCAGCAAAATGATTTTAAGATGAGAAAGTATTGCCCATATTGTTCCATTTAATTTCTCCAAAAGATTTCCACGGCTTCTACATTTCCAGACATATTATGTCATTAAAAACTTTATCATCCCAGAAAATGATGAATTCTCTACCTAAGGTATATTTGAAATTAATGCCTAATCACACATCAACAGGAACACCTGTGGAAAAATGCGTGGGGCGAGGGAGAGCGCTACAACATTTTGCTGTATTCCCCTTCCTACTCTGCTCTGCTGCATCTGTGGTGGCAGAAGGGGAGGTGAAACATCTGTTCGGCTAGGGGAGTGGTACTCACGGACCACTGGATCAAGTGGAGTAACCTCCGCAAAACTCCATGTTCTGCAACAAGATGACAACACCATCGGCTGTAAATCTAATTAGAGAGCTTTCAAAGAGCTGCACTAAGGTGACTGCCAAGCTCCACAATCCATGAAGTTCCTGCTAAATGGACCCGGAACAAAAGCCAAGGGAAAAGGCTTGCCTGCTTTCGCTTTGTGCCGTCAACTGAACATTCTTCTTCTGGATTGCCTCGCACAATGGATTCATCATGTTCTAAAGGCAGCACTCCAATGTGTCCATCCATCTCCTCCTAATTGAAAGATAAACATGCTTCTTTTAAAGAAACACACCGGCAAACATTGACTTTTATTTTTGACACACCCACGCTGAGTGATTATTTTTAATCCTAAAACTATTAAACATTGAATTGTACAATCTAATCTTTAAATAATTAATTTTTTTACAAATAAAGCTGCAAAACCCTTTAAAAATAATCTCTGAAGTACAGCTGGTGCCAGTGTTCAGACAGCACTGGGATACTCCTATCCAGGACTTCAGGGTCATGGAATGCTCTCTGTCCCATAATCCGAGCTGTGCACTATAGTAGGCTTCTTTTGAAAACACTTTGGAAATCCGCAGTTAGTTATGCCTGCCCTGAAAGAACTGCAGCTGCTGGTTTGTTTCCAGGCAGAATTCAAGCTACAGGGGTTGACTGTTAACACTTTATAAGGCTTGAGATGATGGAACATTAATGAACCCCTCTTCCCTTATGATCCACCCTTGGGGGCACAGAGATCTGCCAGCGTGACCTTGTTCCAATTGCCTTCTCTTGCTGAAATTATTTCCCGGTTGTGGAATGCTTTCCCATAACCAGCAATGGGGAAATAGCTCCTTTCTAGTTTTTCAAAAACAGGTAAAGATCTCTGCATTCTGCCAGCTCTTTTATTGGTCTTCCAAAGATACTTTTGTTGGGATATTTCAGTCCTATACTATATGGATTTTATTGGTGTTAGTCTTATGGATCTATGAGAGGAAGAGCCAGGCTACAAATAAACCATGCCACTTTAAGTGCTTGCAAAGCTCTTTATCAACATGGAAATCCTCAGATTTAACAGAGTATGCTCCAAAAGCAGAATCGGCCAGTACAGAATTAAGCTTGATAAAATGAGAACAGGAAACAGCACTTAACCCATCTTGCTTACGAAAACTGTATTAAGAAAGTTCCTCGGGATGTTTGGTAGTTATTTGCTGATAAGGAACATAAAATAGAAGTGAAAATAACACCACTACCTCTTATTTCTTTGCTTCATTTATACCCTGCCTTTCCTTCCTTTCCAGAACTCCTCTGATCAATGGATCTTGAGCAATTACTAGAAAAGTACTAAATTAGTTTCTAAAGGAAAATATAACAGACAGGAATTTAGCAACTGATAAGATTATATTCAGATCAGACAGGGAATAGCATCCCTTTGGAAATTATTAAACAATAACCATGATTAAAATAGGTAAAATGCTGTGATTCCTAAAAGCAGTTATTTTTTGCAGTAAAGTATCAATTTTATCCTGGCCACAAGGACAATAAGATCTGAATATGGATTATTATAAGGCCTCCCATGCGAGATAACGCTGCCTGTCAACGCGATGGGGACCCTAACCAGCTTGCGCCCGTTGTCCCCTCCTCCCCCGCTTTATCCTTACAATAATGACCCTGTGTCAGAACCCACAGCCAACAACGGAGCACACACTTCTTGGAAAGGCTATACTTTTATTGAAGAGCCATAGATGCATTAATACACTCACTGTTAAGAATAGCGGTCGCCTCTTGAACCTAATGAGATATAGGGCATTCGTATGCACCCCCCCCCTGCGCTGGCCAATTAGGCACCCTCCCGCGCGCGGGCTAGAGCCAGCGAGCGTTACTATGCGAAGCTACGCCTGGCCTGGAAGGCAGACCCCCACACCTGTACTTCTTTAGAGATAAGCATTTCAGCGCAAAGCAGAGAGAGGAATGCGAAAGCAATTTACACAGACACTGAAAAACATCCCAACCCCCATGGCAGCATAGCTGACACCCGAGAGGTTGGTTAGAGTGACTGAGCCCGTGAATGGCTCAAAGCCGCCCAGCAAGCTTCCATGGCAGAATGGGGCCTCGATCTCCCAGCTCCTAGTCTGACATTTTAACTACTATACTAAACTGGCTCTTAGGGAAATGCTTACATCTGACATCCTTTACTTGGTTTTACTCTAGCTGTCTATTTCATAGGTCCGTGGTCCAGACTGGTAACTTGCAGGAAGCCACAGTTTGAATCTGAACTGTCATTCCAACATCTCATCAATATGTCTCAGATTTTTTCTTCTAACTATTCCAGCGCTATTAACTAGGGGCTCAAGAGATAACCTTTTCCCTTCTCTAATTATCTATAATTTCCTCAACAAATAATTTTTTCATTCGCAATGAAATTAACTGCTACAGATGAATCAACCTTCTATGAAATTTCATTTCAGGATAGCTCCACAGTAGCTAATGTTTCATTAGGTATTTTCTAGTTTAGCTGATATTTGAACTCGAGTGTATTTGAAACTAGTTTTGCAGGGAGCGGTGGCGCAGGCAGTAAATGCCTGCAAGTAAAACTATCCGAACAGCCTTAATAGCTGTTCGAGTCCCACCGCGGCCGGGGTGAGCTCCCGGCCCTTATCCTAGCTCCCGCCCACCCAGCGGCTCGAAAGCCCTTAACGGCAATTAGACAAATGGGTACCCACTCCTTAAGAGTGGGGGGGCACCCTACCTCCAATACTGGAGGGCAGCGGCGGCGGCTGGACGATGCGGTGAATCGATGAGCGGCGAACCGGCAAGAGAGAACATGGCGATGGATCGGCGGCAGATGGCAGGCGACTCGGGAGGCAATTGGAGGCGGCGTGGAGGCTTGGTGACGTAAGCACAGTCGGAGCCTCCAGGACAGAGACCAGTTGTGACCTCATCGTGCAGCCGCGTGCCATAAAAGGACCATCCCAGGAAGCCGAGCCGAAGAGATGGAAAAAGACTTCCGCCAAAGGACGCTACCGCCTGTTCCTAGCAAGACCTACGCTGTGAAGGTGCCTGGTAAGGCATCCATCTCCCCTGATGTGTATGTGGCCCTAGTTAGGCGATTAAATGTATATGTGTAAACCGCTCCAAGCCTCCGGGAAGGAGCGGTATAGAAATATAATGTAATAAATAAGTAATAAATAAATACTGGATTGATATATCCTATCAAAATAATAAAGCAACATGCTGCAGATAGATTAAACGCATTCTTGTGTTCTAAAACATAAGAATCAGGGAGCGATTTTGTAATGGCAAGAATTTAGCTATGTCTTCAGCAATTATTTCTCTAAAGGAACAAATAAAAAAAGTTCTTCCTGCGTTAAAGTACTTGAATGGTTAAAGTTTCATGGATGTCAATATTAACGCCATATTCATAGAAACTGTAGAAGAAAGTATTTTGGCAAGTGACTTGAAGCTAACGAAATGTGAACAACTAACAAATACAGTTAAACATCTAGAAGGAAAGCGCCCATATTAAACTTCACAATGGGTCGAGAATCCAGCCAGGCTTTTTCAGTCAATCTCATTCATTTCTTCACCTTATCACAACCCCCCGACCCACGTGGCTTCGGCACGTGCGGATCCCAGGATCCCCTGCATGTCCCTTTTTGGTGGTCAACGGGGGTGCCCCCCTCCTTTTCACCAGCAGAACAGCTGGCGGGAACCAAAGACATGCATGCGCAGTTCACCGTCAAGTTCTTGTGGAAGCCTGTGATGTTCACAGGAATCCACATACGGTCCTGGCAACACCCAATGAGTTGCTTCTTTTCAACCCAAGATTTGTCATTCTTTGCAGGGAAGACAAATGACTGGGCATTTGTCCTAGATTTCAGAGTGATGAGTATCACATTGCATCACCTTACCTACCTAAGCTTTCTTTCCATTTCCTTGTTTCAACCTAACCATTGTTCGAAGTAGAACTCTCATCTGCTTCACCCCTGTCCTCACTCGGAAGTTTTTCCTCCTCACATTCTCTCAGCCGCACTCCTACCGACTCTGGTGAAGTGACACCCACTTTTGCTGCTTTTTTTTTTTTTTAAATGTGAACCGAAATATATTTGCATTTTGGGCTCAACCTTTTTTGGGGCACTGGAAATTGTTCCTTGAGGCTTTGGTACAGACAACATTTGGCACCTCGAGCTAACCTCTTGTTGAGTCTGCCTCCTCAGCCTAGTTAGGGAGAACCAAAAACATAAAAGGAGCTTTAGGAAGGGTCCATGTTCTCTGTTTTGCTTAAGCGTTTTCCTAGACTGGACACACTAACTGCTCCTGAAGAAGAAGAAGAGATTGGATTTATACCCCGCCCTTCACTACCCAAAGGTGTCTCAGAGTGGCTTACAAACTCCTTTCCCTTCCCCTCCCCACAACAGACACTCCCTGTGAGGCAGGTGGGGCTGAGAGAGCTCTTGACAGAAACTGCTCTTTTTCAAGAACAGCTCTTATCAGAACTATGGCTTGCCCAAGGTCACCCAGCCAGGTTCAAGTGGAGGAGTGGGGAATCAAACCCGGTTCTCCCAGATTAGAGTCCGCGCACTTAACCACTACACCAAACAGAGCAACTCGGTTATTGTTCATTATATTTGTATATTATCAGAAATACCAAAGCTTTGAATTGATGTGCGCATTTTCTATTAGAACGTTTTATTAAAATCAGGTTTTCCCCTATATATTTAAATTTTTTAGTTTGTCTTCTAAAGATGCCTGGTTTTTAATAGCAACTGCATAGAAGTTATTCAGACAGTAAATAATTGTTCTTATTTTATACACATGCCATTTCACTCACTCAAAATTTTATGTAACTATCTACAGACTTTGATAATGTTATCATGTCTATTGCTCCCTTTAAATATGTGAAAGGCTGTCATTTGGAGGAGGGCAAGGAGCTGTTCCAGTTGGCAGCAGAGGAGAGGACCCAAAGTAACGGGTTTAAATGACATGCAGAAAGGGTATCGGCTGGATATTAGGAAAAACTTTTTCACGGTCAGAGTGGTTCAAAGGTGGAATTCACTGCCTAGAGAGGTGGTTAGCTCCCCTTCACTGACAGCTTTCAAGAAAGCTGGACGAATATTTGTCAGAGATGCTTTAGGCTGGTCTTGCATTGGGCAGGGGGCTAGACTAGATGGTCTGTATGGCCCCTTCCCACTCTTCTATGATTCTATGAACATATTTTCAATTATCTGTTTATTGCCTCAATGCGAATAATTTTGGTAAAAATATGCCATGTGTCTGATACTACATTATTAAAGAGTTCAATGTTTTTCTATGTTATAAAGTTTAACTTGACATTCAAATATTCTAGCAGCCCTATCTTAAGACAGTTTCTAAACAATACACACTTGTTTACTCCAAAATTATATAATTTCAGCTTTTATTTTTCCTACTCACCCACTGGCAAAAGTTTGCAAATCACGCAGCAGTTCGCAGCTCTCTCTAATACCATGTACAGACGCAACTAAGCTTGCTTTTAAATTCCATTAAGTACACCAAGTCGTATATAATGGTACATTTTATGTTGTTCCAGTAAACAAAGTTCACACATCGTATCGCACTGCCATGTGTTTCAAATTTTCCAAGAGGTTTCTTTTCCCTGAAAGACCCAGTAAAAATGCTCCCCGAATGGCTTCCCAATGGCCGAATGTTTAATCTGCACAGGGTTGCACAGCCGGTTCTCAAAACGAGAGACTTTTGATAGGGTCAGGGGGCACTCTCCCCCCATCAACATTTCTTGATCAGTGGCTCAAATGTGGTACATTTCAATTTTAAAGCCTATCTAAACCCTTCCATTATTATGGCATCACCGCCACTTTTTTTTGTCTCCTTCGTACTCATACCCCTAAAAATTTTAAGACTGGAAAGATCTCACGAAGTAGTTAAAAAATCAGTCAGGCATTTAATAACAGAATAAGCATGACCAGCCAGTATTTACCACAAGACAAACATATGCCATGCTGCAATCCCCCATCAGCAACTTTCTAGTTTGTAAGAGTCAACAGAACAAGAAAACTATTCAAAGCCATTGCTTCTAATTGTTGCGCTAAAGATTAGTTTTCCAAACAGGGCCTAGAGATGTAAAATTTCCGGAAATTTTGACGCTTGGAAAAACCCCGGTTTTTTTCAGGGGGAAACGGAAATTTTTGGAAAAATTGAAAAAATGCTACATTAGCATTTCTTTTGTCTTTTCTAGTTTGAAAGTCATTCTGTTACTTTAGGAACATAAAATATGACTATGGACATTTTTAGTTGGCATGAAATTATCACAACTAGCATATTAAAAATACAGTGTATCCAAACAATTATTACAAACAGAATACCCACCCACATGCAAAAACAAAACTGAAACTTTTTTATTTTCTTCTGACAATTGCACCTCCTAAAGGAAGAAATGCATCTTGTTCTTGCTTTGGAGAGTTCAGTTTGTAACCTAGGACTTGCTTGTCCTCAGTGCACAGAAATTACATCAATCTGATACCATATATATATATTTTAGAAATGATTTGGAAAATATTTGAACACCTGGTCTTAAAATATTTTATTCATCATGTTAAAATAAAATGTTCCATAATCAATTTTTTTCTTTTCTTTTCTTTTTTTTCAATTTTTCGGGGAAAAAACAAAAAGGCTTCAGGAAAAAAACGGGGAAAAAAACGTTTTTTTTCCAAATTTTCCCGGTATTTTTCCGGGCCTTCACATTTCTAACAGGGCCTATATCAATTTGCAAAATATCACTGAAACTTTATTGCAGCCAAATGGAACAGCTGGTAGTCAACACAAGTGTTTAATACTAACCCTAAGCCTTCTTATATTACGAGGTAGCCATCTCACAACAACTGAGGAAAAGGGTAAGAAAATCCACAGAAATCCCAGAAGAGTAGCCACATGAGTCTGTCGTAGCCTAATGGCAATTTATTGTAGCACAAGCTTCTGTGAGCAAAGTACTGCAACCATTAATCCAGTTACTAAATGTTCAGGGAAGGTGAAATTCTCCCTCTCTGGTTTCTAAACATTTCTGCTTTTAATGACTGATACGTGACTTTTCACTTTCTTATGTAAAAGTTGCCTAGACTGGCTAGTGTAAATGGCGGAAGAGATAGTACATATGCTGGAGGACGTGCAAATGAATGAGCCCCTAATGGGATGGCTGATGTCAATGGGCACTGTGATGGTACCTGCTGAAATTATATTTTGTGCATACAATGAAGCAGCTCTAGCTCACAAAAAAACTTAAGCCACAATAAATTCATCTTTTTAAAGGTGCAACAAGAATGTTATTTCAATCTATAAAGACATCCAAAAACCTCAACCTCTCATTCAGCAGGTTCTATAAAACGGAAAAAAACAACACACCTATGAACACTCAAGTCAAAGGCATCGTTACCCCATTACAGGAAATGTCGCTCAAAGCAGACAAGAGGAGCAAAACAAGCCTTCACATCTTCCAAAAGATCTCCTAAAGAACCCCTCACTCAGTGGCACAACCAGAATTAGAGGGAGGCAAGAAAAGGTTCCCAATCATGACTAAGTCTATAACCTTGGGTTACAGGGTCAGCGTAAGACTTGATGGCACTTCATGCACACACACACACACACACTTGAGAAGTTTATGGAATTGTTTTAGAAAACACGTTAACCATTTTAATAAACTCTGCTTCCATGACTACCAAAGTACAGAAAAGAGTCACTGGGGAAACATATTTCTGTTTAAATTCTGAAGTTACCTCAGCCTCTGTATAGAATTTTATACAAAATGGACTTCATAAAAAATGTTGTGTTGACGGTATTACAACTGCACGCAGCTCTCCAAGATAATCAGCCCATTTACCCTAAACAGAATGATGCATCTACCTTCATTACCTTTTCCTGGATGGTTTCTTCCATGCTTGCCAAGGGATAGTTCTCATTTGGTGAATACATAGATGCAGATGAAGGGCTCTCTTTACAAAAGACATGCCAGCAGGGAAGCCTATTAAGAAAGAATGTGAGAGCCACACTGAAACATCACAAACTGACAAATGCATTCCCATGCAGTGCTTTTTTTGGGGGGGG
>NW_015163693.1:136251-150685 GCF_001447785.1 Gekko japonicus | reverse complement strand
GGTGGGGGGGGGGGGGTGGTGGGGTGCCACTACTGGATTCTAGCTTCCTTCTCACATCTCTTTGTTAATGCTTGCATCTACGTGCAAATTTGCTGCCTTTCATTGATCTCACCGGCCACCTGATCCAATCTCAGCTCTCGAAATGCATCTTGGCTTTGAGTGGCCCTTTCTAACGGATGCCCCCAACCCTCTTTTCCCCCTGTGAATAAATAAATAAAATAAACTTGAGGAGCTTTTATTCCACTTTGCCTGAGGAAGTGTGCCTGCACACGAGAGCTTTGAATAAGCCTTTGTGGGTCTCGGTGGTGCCCCCCCCCCCACTCAGACTTTGTTCTGCTGCTTCGGACCGACACGCCCGCCCCACCTGGACAAACTGCTCCATCGTTCTAAAGGAGCAGCAGCAGCAGCACACTGACAGACTGCCCCTGAGAGGCCTAAAGAGATGGAATTTCACCCACTGAACAGACGCAAACGGGCGCTTTGCACCACTTCTCTAACACACGCAATACAGCCTGCCTTTAAAACCGTTTTTGTCCATTTTGACTCACACACCCAAACGGAGACCACCCGTTTCTCATGCTTGCTCTGCACAACACATCCAGACACTGCTCCATTCGCCTGCTGCACTCTAGTTTCAGGACGGATTCACAAACACTGGGCGTAAGCATTCTTAACCCCCCGACATAGTTTCACTGGAACACAGAATGACAATAAATGTATGCCCACCTGAGATGTTTTTATTTCCAATTGCTTTAGGCATTTTGACATTGACAACAGGAAATAAGTTTTTATGAACGTGACACAAATTGGCCAATGTTACACATATAGGAATGTAGGAAGCCCAAAGAGTGGACAAGGCAGAAATTATAGGCTGAGGAAACCATAAACACAAATTTTGGAAACACCACAGGCAATGCTCCCTCTAAGCTGTGGAGTTTTGTGAGCAAAAATTCTACTTTGTGAGCTACTGGCATTAAAGTTGTGAGCCAGCGATTTGGCTCCTGCATAAGTTAGTCTGGAGCCATCTTTCCTGAGCTAAGACAAAAATGTGTGTGCTGGAGTCTAAAAAACTGAGCTAGCTCACACTAACTCAGCTTAGAGGGAACACTGACTGCAGGGTAATAGCAGTTAAATAACAGGTTAAATAACAGTTACAAGGTCTAACCCTTATGTGTGCGCTACAGAATATATTAGCAGATTTACAGCCAAACAAACTCAACCTTGCCTGATTTCCCTCCTTTCTACATCACCCATTCCATGTGGCTTTTGTCCATGGAGGTCCCACAACTCCCAGCATAGTCTTTTTGGATGGTTAAAGGCAATCTCTCCTGCAGAAAAGCTAGCTGGAGACAACCCTTGGCATCCTCATATGTTCCCCCGTGAGCACTACGGTTGGGGACGCAACATTTCTTGGTGATGCCAGGCCCCAAGGAGGCCAGGCTAGCCGCTACCAGGGCCAAGGTTTTTTTGGTGGTGGCTCCTACCTGGTGGAACAAGCTCCCGGAGGAGATCCAGGCCCTGCGGGACCTTGCACAGTTCCACAGGGCCTGCAAGACGGAGCTCTTCCGCCAGGCGTTTGAGGAGGAGCCGCCACTACTGTACCATCACTATCTGGCCCTGGAAGAAAGAACGTCAGGACTACCCGGAACAGATGACGCTGAGTTGGTAGAGCAGCAGTAATACGTCATCTTGTGGAAGATCAACTCGGAACATCCAGAGCACTACATTATACTGTAGAATGATTTTATAAATGGTTTTAAATATGTCTTATATGTTGGCTTATGCCTGATTGTAGGCTGCCCTGAGCCCGCGCAGCGGGGAGGGCGGGCTATAAATTGAATTTATAAATAAATAAATAAATAAATCTGCATTCAGAGCAATATTCTTTGGATGAAACCAACTCTGTTCATGAAGTCTGCCATGCCAGCAAGGGCCACAGATGGGTTCCAATATAAGGCTGGGAAATTCCAACCTAAAGCTTGGATTGGTGAGGAAAATGTATTGTGGCAGCAAAAATCTTAACTCTGAAAAACATGACATCCACAAGAGTTTTCCAGCCACCCTTAAATAAGATGCTTGTTAAAACATGATAAGCTGTGGTAGTCAGAAGTGTACTTACATCTTGCATTCTGGATCCCCTAGTATGTATACTCTGCATTTAAATGAATTTCAGGATCAATTACGGTACAATGTTTCTCCTTCTGATATTATCTGCTATACACATCTTAAAGCATTAATACTGGCGAAAGCAAAGAACCATTCAACTTCTGTTTAAAGAATACAAAGTTCCCCTGGGAAGAATGGTACTAGATTCTTGTATTAATCCTAATCAACAGAGCAAGGTGAATAAAAGGTCAGCACTCCAACTTGGACAGTTTACTAGACTTCAATGCAGAGAGTACTCAAAGCAGTTTGACAAAGCACTGAAACAATGAACCAAACTCAAAGCACATAATTATTCTAAAATAGCACCACAGTTAAGCATCGTAAGATTTCAACACCAAGAACTCGGCAGAATAAAAAACGGTATTCACCTGCCACCTATATGAGACAAGTAAACTTAATAGACAAACTTCTAGAGAGACAGCATAGCAGCATGCAGAGAAGACCCTAGCAGCAATATTGAGAAGACCCTAACCCTGCTGGACTCCAACCTTGCATGCACCTGTCACGCTATTTTGAGCAGGGCAGATTGTAAGACATAAAATTCGGTAGGCAAGTCAATATCCAAACTATCAAGAACTTTAAAGGTCACAACTGACAACATAAACTGCTTCTAGGTCTGGAGCATCTTCGCCAGCTGCACCAGCATATTGGGACGAGCTCCCTAGGGAGATCCAGGCCCTCCGAGATCTCCAGCAATTCCGCAGGGCTGTGAAGACGGAGCTTTTCCGCCAGGCATACCAGTCAGAGCGATGGGATGCCAGCCAAGCCTGCTGACCTGCTAAGACATGTATTCTGTATAAGTAGTTAGCAATGTGGTTGATGGCTCGTTGTAATGATTTACCCAACCGCTTTTACTTACATTTATTGTATTTATGTAAAGTTGCTTTATGGACTGATTGTTTTATCTATGTTGGTTTTATTAATGCTGTGAGCCGCCCTGAGCTTCTTCGGCGGAAGGGCGGGATAGAAGTTGAACAAACAAATAAATAAACGTTCTAGAAATACTGGGGTAATCAACAAAGTTGTGGGAATGCACCCTTCTGTAAGGGAGGCAGACTTTCGAAACAACTGGCTTTTGGGACCATCTTCAAAGAGAGTTCTATCTCTGCAATGAACAGTCTCATCTGGAAGTCAACAAGGAGTAAATCACAGCAGTCATATTTCTCTGTTCCTGCTGCAAGCAGAGCTGGTAAACCATCCAAAGCTAATAAAAGGCTCCTCCAGGCAAAAAACGTGTCTGGGATTCCAGAAGCACTGCTAGATCCAAAGACGCCCCTGAATGAGGAGCCTGATCCTTCAGGGAGAATGCAATCCCACCCCGGACAGGCATCCCTCAGTCAACTGTTTCACCAAGTCAACTATCAACATCAGGACCACTGTTGCTTTATCTAAAACTAGAAATAATGCCCGTTGTGGAAATAAATACAACGGGATCTAGAAAGAGGCTCTGGGAGAGTGCTCTGGCTTTGGGCAAACAGTGTCAGTTTCCTGTGGCGACCTCAGCAGGGTTTAATGACAGAGTCCACTGTTTTCTCCAGAGGGACTGATCTCTGTTACCTGAAGAGCATTTGTATGTTTGAGTTATCTGTAGCCCTCACCTGGAGAGTGGTAACCATTGTTACCCATTCTCCTCTCCCCTATGAGGTATGTTATGCAACTGAAAATTCCAACTACCTTGCGGGGGCGGGGGAGTTTGGGGTGTGGAATGGACTGAAGTCCAATCAGCTTCCATATGCAAAAGACCAGGTTGTCGCAGCAGTTGTGGTGTGGGCGGGACCCGGGCTTTGCCTTCTGATTGGTGGCGATATATGCTGAGGAGCAGTGCCATCAGCCATACACTAAGGGAGTGCATTTTAGAATTAGAACTTTGGCACCCACTATTCAATTATATATAAGGAGAGATGAAAACAAAGAAAAGGAAGGAGCTGGATGTCATCAGGCTTCATGTAGATGTGGAACATGGAGACAAACACAGCAAGGACCAAACTACACATCACATCGGCCACAGGGCTGCCACAGGGAATTGCAGCAGGACACCCACTGCAAGTCTCCACGGGAGCTGTTTAGAAATGCTGCAGGGGCCTGATTCTGGCAGGGCCTGATTCCGGCTGCCCCCCCCCCATACACTCAAAATGATGCTGTTTGGGGTCAGGGAAACAACAAAAGGGAAGGCAGGACCTCTCCTCCCTTGACCAGAATCAGGCAGCACTTCTAAGTGGGGCTCCTGAGAGGAACTGACATCTTGCGGCAAGTCCCTAACATATACTTTGGTCCTAAGTCACTTCATTGGAGAGAAGTCTCATGGAGAGAAACAACACTCTTCAAGCACCTCCTAGAGGTTCAGGAAAACGAACCCCGTCACGTTCCTTGTCAATGTGGCTAGCCATTTCACGAGGGCTGTAGCACACCATTTAAATGATGGCTGAGCCACAGTTGTCACTGTCAAGCAACTTATTTTTAGAAGCTCCCACTACTTCAAAATGCAGCAAAATGGGATTCTGCTGACTTTCACGGACTCAGGTAAAAATCTAGGGATCACATTGGACCCAGCGTTACTACTGCTGAAGAATGATGCCTTAGATACTTTCTTGCACCTAGTAGTACATGAAAGGCTATCAACAAGCAACCAGACTTCTTAAAACTGATTATTCTGCGGATATAAATACATACCTTGCCGGGAGGGACGCCTTTCCCCATGTTCCCCCCCCCCCCCGAGAGCACTGAGGTCAGGAGCTCAGAACCGGCTGGCCCTCCCAGGGGGTCTTAAGGGGGCTAGACTGTCGGCGGCTCGGACCAGGGCTGTCTCAGGGGCAGCCCCAACCTGGCGGAATGAGCTCCCGGGGGAGATCAGGGCCCTGCGGGACCTTTTACAGTTCTGCGGGGCCTGTAAGACGGAGCTCTTCCACCAGGCTTTTGGGAGCCGCCGTCACCACCAATGAAGGACATCGGAGAAGGCCCTGGAGTCCGGAAGCTGCCACCCACCGCCACCAACAGCCTCAAGAACAAGAAGTACTGCTGGAACCCCTAAAACGAATACTGTGAGCTGATGGCAGGTTGAGAACGGCGAACGATGGCTGCTACTGTTTATGGTGAACGATCACTAGCACTTTATTATGGTTTTAGAACTGTTTTAATTGTAATTTATGTTTTTAATATGATTATTTGTTGTAAGCCACCCTGAGCCGGCTTCGGCTGGGAGGGGTGGGGTAAATGTGCAAATAAATAAATCCGCCTGGACATCCAGTGTCAGGAGAACATCTCCCTCCCTCTGTTTATAGAGGCTTTGAGAACAATGAGGAAGACAGTCAATCTCATGTAGTCTAAATGAAAATGGTGTTGTTGACTTTGGACATATAAACACTATTCATTCTTATAACTACCCTGTACACATGCACAATACTGGGCAAATGGAGCAAACGCCCTCATTGCTGAAGTTTCAGCTGCTAAAAATGGCAGTTTCAGGGTCAATATCCTTAATGGTGCTTCAACAAAGAGATCTATTCAAAAGCAATCTGTGCCATCTCCATGATGGAATTGGTGCACAACACAGAGTATAGCAATGATGCATTCTGTAGGAAGCATTTCAGATATAGATGCCTGGATAGACCCATGCCATCCACAAACAGCAGACCTGTCAATGCAAACTGTTTGGATGCACTGCTGGCTTGTAGGAAGGAATGGCTTACTGTAAGGAGGCACCCATGGCTGCCACCTGTTTCCTTCTGCACGGTCTCATAGAACTTTGCCACATGACATTAAATTCTGGACTTCACCATCTGGGTCACCTTCTGTTAGGAGAACTAGTCTCTCAATTGCTGCTTGGTTAAACTGAGCTGTCTTAGGTGTGAATGATAAAGAAACCCCTACTTCAGCATACCTGAGTCACAAAAACATGCCAAAGATCCTGTATGAAGAGTTTCACTTGGTTAGAGAACCAACAAGTTTCTCTAGCCACTGAGGTATCTCATGCACTAGGTCCACCCCTTCCCATCTCAACTTTAACTACTGCCAACTTATACACAGTGACTGCTATCCTCCTAGCGCTAGATACCCTGGATGTGAAGACCCTGGCCATGAGCACCCAGGCTCCAGAGACTGGCATCTGTTATGATTTCCTTGACTTGGACAAAAGGTTATCCAGGATCCATGCCACATGTGAGCTGAGATGGTTATCCACAGATTATGGGGAGCCAAGATGGTGTTCGGGGGTCTTGTCCTTCTTGACCAACAGACCAAGGCTTAGCAAGATATCCGTGTTCACTTCAGTTGAGCTAGGATCATCAGGTCTCCTATTTTACTACTGATTTTGCTATTCCTCTCCTTCCAGTCCTGTGGTATGGGGGGAAAAAACCTTTCCACAGATCAGGCAGATTGTAACCCCAAGGTGATGGGTGCACCCTCTTCCAGAACAGGGATCATAGCTTCACAGTGCTGCAACGCCGGTGATATATTCTTGATTGCCTTATCCCTAGATGACGACCACAGGCAAAGGTAGTTTAAATGACAGTGCATATGCATGGCGTCTATATGCCTTGAATACTCAGACTTGCCATCAGTACTACCACCTTATCCATGGCCTGGAAGCCAGGACAAACGGCAAGGTCTTGAACTGGAAATGCCTTTCCCTGATACGTAAATCCTAGAAATCTCTAATGTGGTGGAAAGATCAGAACGTGCAAGGCAGGCTTCTATCAGTTCTTCTGACCACATGAAGTCTCTGGAACGCAGGGCTTCCAATACAGATTTTAAGATTTCCTCCCTTGATTCCTGGTATCTGACACATGTGTTGACGTACTTGAGGAGTAATATCATTTTCCAGTCCCTGTCCCTTTGTCAGACTGTACAAAACACTAAATGTACATCAGAGAATCTTTCCTGCCATGGGTTCATTTCATGATGAGAAGAGGATGGATGGCATCTGCTACATTATCACCTTTTGTCTAAAGGAGCGGTGAAGAATCTGTTGAAAGGAAAAAACAACAAATGTAACTGATTAATCTCTGGTCTCCACTTCCCATGCCCAACCGTCTGAATATGTAGATAAGGCAGGCTTGCTGAAACTTTTGCAACCACCCCCCCCCCCCCCAAGAACCTGGCCCATGCAATTATACTAATATTACTCTCCACCCCACCCCCAGGGTTCCTAGCAGAAAAGTACCAAGAGATCTGGGATGAGATGCTCATTTGGAAGCAGGCTTAGGCCCGGGCCACATAGTTTTTCTATAGTCATTTCTAAACCTACAAATTACTCTTTAGGTTTAAAAAGACTAAGTTGTAGCTACAGCTAGAGCAAGGAGCAGACCTGGCATGTGAGACTTGGCTGTGAGATGGGGAGACAGTAGCTTTTTCCCAGCTGGCTCCACCCGGGTTCTCGGCCCTTCACCAATCACGGACTAAGGGGTGGGGGGAGGAGTGGCTCTATTCATTTGGGAGGCCTACTTCTTCAGGGTGCTGCCGCTGCTGAAGCTTGCAGGTATCGAGTACTCGGGCCTAGTGTGGGAAGCCAGGGAGAGTTTGGCTATTGGGCTAGTTCACCGACCGCCTAACGCACCAACCAATAGCCTGTCATCCCTGGTTGAGGCTGTGTCAGGCTGGGCGTTGGCGCATCCTAGGCTGATAGTCTTGGGTGACTTCAACATCTATGCCGATGAGGCGGCCTCTGCTCAGGCGATGGACCTGGTGTCGTCCATGGTGGCGCTAGGACTCTCCCAATATATAATGGCCCCCACTCATCGAGCTGGGCACACGCTCGACCTGATCTTTGCGGCGGGGGTTACAGTGGATCGGATCACTGCTTTGGCTGGACCACCATGCCCTGAAAGCCCGTGTGAATGTTTCACCCTGACCCTGTTTGGGAGGCAAGCGTATTTTGGCTCGCCCATGGAGCCAGATGGACCCTCAGCGGCTTCAGATGGCACTGCGGTAACCTATGCCCCCTGGCGGCTCTGCGCCCCTGCTCTAAGTGGGCTCCTTGGTTTACCCAGGAGCTGCGGCTGATGAAACGAGGGCTCAGACTAGAGAGACGGTGGCAGCGTGCTCGTGACAAAGCTACAAGAGCATCCTGAGATGGCAGTCAAAGCCGTGAAGAGAGAGTTCTACGCGGCCACGGTTGCATCTGCTAGCTCACGCCCGGCACAATTGTTCAGGACTATTCGGTCATTAACAGAGCTGCCACAGAGCAGACCAAATGCTAGGGAATTGGATATCAGTTGTCAGGCTTTTGCAAGCTATTTTGCAGATAAAGTCCTGTTGCTCCGCCGTGACCTCCCCGCCACAGTTGAGACAGTGAGCGAACTTGAGGTTCCATGCACGTCTTCTGGTTCTATTCTGGTTTATTTCAGTCCACTCAGCCTTGAGGAAGTCAACAAATCGCTCTCAACAGTACGTCCAACCACGTGCAGCCTTGATCCGTGCCCTTCATGGCTCATAAAAGCTGGCCATGAGGGGTTTCGAGGTGCCCTCAGGGATACTATCAAGAAGCCCCTCGCTGAGGGACTGTTCCTGGGGGTACTCAAGGAAGTGATGGTCCGCCCTCTCTTGAAAAAAACCATCTCTGGACCTGGCCAAATTGGCCAACTATTGTCCGGTCTCAAATTTGCCCTATTTGGGCAAATTACTTGAGAGAGCGGTGGTGATTCAGTTGCAGAACTTTATGGATGACACTTCCATACTAAACTCATTTCAGTCCAGCTTCTGGCCAGGCCACGGGATGGAAACAGCACTGGTCGCCCTCACAGATGACCTTCAGAGGAATCTGGATCGAGGCGGTACAGCGGTACTGTTGCTATTGGACCTGTCGGTGGCATTCGACATGGTCGACCATCAGTTACTGATCTACTGCCTCGATGACACTGGGATTCAGGGGCTTGCTTTGCAATGGCCTGTCTCCTTCCTCCAAGGTCAGGGACAGAGAGTGGCGTTAGAGGAACAGACGTCCCAGAGGTACCTGCTAATCTGCGGGGTTCCTCAAGGGGTGGCGTTGTCCCCGATGTTATTTAACATCTACATGCGTCCCCTTGCCCAGATTGCCCGGAGGCACAGGCTTGGGTGTCACCAATACACGGATGACACCCAGCTATATCTCTTGTTGGGCAGTCAGTCTGACTCTACCCCAGATGATCTGGACCGGGCGCTTCAGGACATGGTGGGCTGGCTTAAGCTGAGCCGACTGAAATTGAATCCAACAAAGACGGAGGTCTTGTGCCTGAGTCGGAGTGGGTCGGGGGTAGGGATCCCACTAACGGCCTTCAATGGGGCGCCGTTGCTGCTAGCGCCGAGGGTTAGGAGCTTGGGAGTGCTCCTGGATGCCGCCTTAATAACTGAGGCCCAGGTAGCAGCCACTGCCAAGGCAGCCTTTTACCACCCACGTCTGATTAGGCAATTGGTTCCCTTCCTCGAACGCAATGATCTGGCAATGGTGATTCATGCCATGGTCACCTCGAGATTAGACTACTGGAATGCTCTCTACATGGGGCTGCCCTTGTCTCAAATCCGGAAGCTGCAGTTAGTGCAAAATGCGGCAGCCAGGCTGCTGCTGGATCTCTCTATACGAGATCACATCCAGCCTGTGCTGAAGATACCGGATTCGTTTCAAGGTGCTGGTTTTGACCTTTAAAGCCCTATATGACCGGGGGCCTGTGTACATGAGGGACCACCTTTCCCCATATGTTCCCCAGAGAGCACTGAGGTCAGGGTCCCTGGTCCGAAAGACGTCAGATTGGCCACCACTAGAGCCAGGGCCTTCTCAGTGGCGGCTCCACTCTGGTGAAATGAGCTCCCGGAAGACATCAGGGCCCTGTGGAACCTTTTACAGTTCCACAGGGTCTGTAAAACGGAGCTCTTCCACCAGGCCTTCGATTAGGAGCCGCCACTGTTAAATGAGTCATCAGAACTGAACATGCTATGGCCCTTATGACACAACACCGAATATTGCCTTCGGACTACTTTATAGGTTGCAACACTGATTATTGCCTTCTCTTATTGTAAGACATCATAGGAACCGCCATCTGTATGCACTAGCACTTTATGTAATTGTTGCTTATGTGAATTTTATTGTACCTTCTTGTTTTATTGTATTTTAATTTGTCTGTACGCCGCCTTAAGCCAGTTCGCCCGGCAAGGCAGGATATAAATGGAAAGTAATAAATAAAAAAATATCTAGAATTCCTTTTCTGGAAAAAAGGGGCTCTTTTTGTCTTTAGTTTCTATGTCATCTAAGGAAGAGGAATTCAACCTGACTGGCAGTTCTGTCTGCAATGAAAATCAGACTTTTCAGCTCCAAGCCTCACAGCAAACCTCCACCACCCTTCGGAACCACGGGCTTACCACTAGATTGGCAACTGCTGCATCAACTGATGAAGTCTGAATCTGGCCAAAAATTCGGCTAAGAAAGGAGCACATCTTTTCACTGTAGGTAGTATTAAACTTGTGAAGAAGTCGACAGGCCCACCCCTCTTTAAGTTCCTCCTCAAAAATGTTCTGGGAAGGATTTATTCCCACTTGAGAAAAGCCTCTTGTGCCCATAAAGCTCCAACTCGGGAATCCTCCTCTGGATTATTGAGGAGTCCCAGAAGATTCACAAGTAGGAAAGAGACCTTCTTGAGGGAAACGACACCTAGGTTTGCATGTCCTCACCAGACAGTTCTCCCCTATCTGACAGATCAGAGCCTACTGATTAAACAAACCAGGTCTTCATCCTGGCATATGAACATTAATCTAGAACCAGAGGTTGTCCTAGAGGGCTGACTCTCCGGCTACTTTAGTGGACCTGAGTGTCTAGAATAAATCCTGGCTACCTTTGTGTTCACTGAGAAGCAAAGATGTTACTGAGTTTTAGAAGGCAAAAGGAGCTCAAGAAGCCTTTGTGGTCCTTGGATGAATTGGGGGTGGTGGTGGTGTTATATTTTCTTGCCCTGGAAGGGTGCAGTTGGCAAGCATAAAGAACTATACCCACTCCCTTGAGGAACTGAAAGGAATGTGTCACTGTCTTGAGAGGAAAGAGGCCATGGCTGTAGAGGGACTTACCCAGTTCTCCTGTTCTGCCTGCTGCTGGTTTGGGTTTACTGGCCCCTCTGCAGTTGTCCAGCTGCATCACCATTTTGGCACCGTAACTTGTTCTTGACGTGTCTCTCTTCTGCCTCAGAATCATGCCTACAGCTCTGTTCGAGAACTTTGCTGCTCTTTGTCGATTGCTTGGTAAGTAGGGCAAGGTGCTCCTGTGTTCATTCTGGGTAAGACGCGTGGTAGAGCTGCTCTCCAGAAAAAGTGCTAGCCACAGAGGCTTCTTCAGGTGAACAGTGCTCTGAAACCACTTTGGCTAAGGCAGCAAACTTAAGTATCTCTCAATAAACTTTTTTAAAAATAAAGCACATGAGATGAAAAGGGAAAGGAATGATCAAGACAAGGAGACTGAAAAGGGAAAGCAACTCAGAGATCCCAGCCTAACAGCACAGCAGAAACAGAGCTCTCCCCCCACCCGCCCCGGCAATTCTCTCTCCCCACAGCCCAGTGGCTGCATCCAAGTCTGCACTCAGCTGCTCTCCAAATGCAATCTCTCTCTCTCTCTCTGACAACCTGAGAGCATGACAGAGCCACACACAGAAGCAAGCAGGCCAGTGGCAAAACACCAAGTGGTTGTTTATTTTTAAATGATCTGGAAAATTATCGTATCCACACAAACACACAATATACAGAATTTGAGCAGGTTTAAGTAGAAAACCACAGGAACCTTTTCCTACCACTTTGAAAACACTTTTGACGGATATCATGCGCACTCACAAAAGTTCATCTGCATCCAGAGGGATCATATGAAGTGTTCCACCACAGGCACCACCCAAAAGCAGATACTATAGTGTACACATATGCAGAAATCGCATCTCAAGTCTATAAGGACATCAGTGTCAAAAAGCACTGTATCACAACACAGGTACTGAGTTTTAGAAAAACACAGCCATATACACTACCCAAAACGTCCCGGAAGTGTGGACATGCAATCAACGCTGAAAATTTTACTTCATCTTAACTCCTGCATCACCATAAGAAGCTATTCTATTAAAAAAACATCATCTCTATTATAATGCTTATAGAGCAGTTTCTGTCAGAGCTCTCTCAGCCACACCTGCCTCACCGCGTGTCTGTTGTGGGGAGGGGGAGGGAAAGGAGTTTGTAAGCCGCTCTGGGACACCTTTGGGTAGTGAAGGGCCATGGGGTATGAATCCAATCTCTTCTTCTTCTTCTATATTGGGGCCATCTAGACTGTTAATACCTGAAGAACAGGGCATTGTCCTCCCCGCCATTTGATTCATGTCTAATCTCAATCTTTGTTTTTGTTTTCTCAAATCAACACACCCAGGGTCAGGGCAGAACAACACTGAAAGAATACAGAAAAGCAAATACTACAAAAAAAAACACTAGGGAACATGAAGAGCAAGGAAACAAGGAAAATGTTTCATACCCATCTAGAAGGCTAAACAGGAGATTCCCCCTTCTTTACCTGTACAACCATGGCTTGGGAGGAAAGTGGGCCTACATTGCATATTCACCTGAAAATGTTGTTCACCACAGTATGTAGGCAATTGTGAAATACAGCACAGAGAATCAACTGCATTTGTCAGTTTGGTAATGTATGAGGTAATTTAACAGACAAATGAATGTTGTAAACGGAAGCCCCCCATTTGTTGTATGTATGTGTGTTTGCCTATTTTGTGTTTGTCTTGTATGGAAAATTTAAAAAAAAATGTAGTCAGGCTGCACCCCTCACCAGTTGATTCTCTGTGCTGTATTTCACAATTGCCTACATACTGTGGTGAACAACATTTTCAGATGCTGTGATAAGAAGACTGCTGTTCAGCTGGTGTGGCCTACATTGCATATTCAATTGAGGTGCAGATACACATTAATATTTAAAATTAAACCAGAACACAAAAAATAAGTGCTCCCACCTACATCTATGGCAGTGATGCCCCTATAAGATCTATTGATTTCCTGAACACCAGAAGCCTCCTGGAGCTCAGGTCTGTCCCCAAAAGACTTGTTGTCTAATAGGAGGAACGGTCCCTTCCACAGCTTGGAGAGCATGCGAGTTGCTGATAAAGGCGGCAAACTTAAAGGCAGACACTGTCTTATTCCACAAAGTGTTACCTGCTCTCTTTTCCAGCTTCAGCTGGGCACAGACAGCAAATAGAAAAGGGCAGTGAAAGCCTCTGGGCCACATCACGACAGATACATCTAATGGCCTGTATGAAGATGGATAATGTCTTACATTGATTGTTGTTTTACTTGGCTGCATTGCTTTCCATGTTGCAAGCAAGTCCAAGCAGGCCTCTGGATGGGTGTAAGTTGTAAGTTAAGCACGCAAGGAAGGGCCACACACGCTCCACGGGCGGCCAGGTGCCTGACTCCTTCTGCCAGGGAGCAGCTCCCTCTCCCTTCAGAAGGTCTGCCCTCCGAAACTCCCAGGTTCACCTTCTGCCCACTGAAAGCAGCTGAAGGGGCCGTGGGGAGGCTCAATCCCTTGGCCAGCCACAGAGGAGGACCCAGAGCTCCTGCCACTGGAAGGAGGGCCACAAAATGTAGTTAAGCTGAATCCAAGAGAATAAGCAGGTGGAGCCTTGAAAATCTCCCCATGTCCCCCTGGTCACAATGTGGGCAGCAGGCAGAAGCAGCAAGAGAAAGAGCCATGCTCCTAATTAAGGTGCAACCATCATTGTGTACATTTCCAGGTGTTAAGGTGAAAGTGGAGAGGGACCAGGGGTCAACGGCAGAGCACGTGCCTGGCAGGCGGGAGGTCCCAGGTGGTTCAGTCCCCGGCAGCACCTCCAGTTGAAGGGGTCTGACATGACAGCAGGTGGTGATGCAACCGCCACTCCACTCTGGCAACAAGCTTGACATGAGATCTGTCCCTTCTTCTGGCACACCCCCCCCACACACACACACACCCCCCAGAGAGAGAGAGAGAGAGCCAGTCCTGCTCAAACCACTTCCTTACACGCCCACCCACACACACACACACACCCCCCAGAGAGATGCCGGCTGCCTCTTTCGGGGCTCAGGAAGCGCGGTCTGGCCGGGGGTCCCGGGAGATTCTCCCTGCCACCTCCTGGGCGCGGCGGGAGGCGGGGGCGGATCTCCTGCACGGCGCGCGGGGGGCTGGACTAGACGGCCCCGGAGGTCCCCCCTCCAGCCAGTGTCCCCTCTGAGCGGAGCGAGTGTGCTACGGCGCGCCCCCACTCCCCCCCCCACGCAAGAGGCCCCGGCCGGCCCCCCGCCA
>NW_015163693.1:122620-135734 GCF_001447785.1 Gekko japonicus | reverse complement strand
GGGAGGGGGCGCCGCCGCCGCCGGGAGTGTCCCTGTTTTCCCTTGGGAAGGGGGGGGGGGAGGTGGCGTTGGGAGTCGTCGTCGTGCAGCCGGTGAGGGGGCGCCTTAATGTCACGAGACAGGCTTCGTTGAGGGCGACCCGGGTCCTCTCAGCACGCTGGAGGAGGCCCCAGCCGCGACGAGAGGAGCAAGAGGCGCGGCGGGGATGAGCCCCAGCAGGGAGAGAGAGGCGCCTGCGTGTGCAGGGCATTCTGGGGAATGTAGTTCTCTGAAGCAGAAACGCACCTGGGGCGGACTGTCTGGCGCCGCGTCCCTGCCGCCCGGATCGGTTCTGCAAGCATCGCTCCTTAGGAAGCAAATCGTCCTTTTTGGATCTCTAGCTGCGACTGGTCAAGTGGGCCATAAGAGCTTGTGCCACCGTAGAAATGTGTTAGACCCAGCAGTTCGGAAGCAAGAGGTGGCAAGTGGATAAATAGGGACCGCTTCGGTGGGAAGGGAACAGCGTTCCTCTGTGCGCCTCGGTGTTTAGTCATGCCGGCCACATGACCACGGAAACGTCTTCGGACAGCGCTGGCTCTTCGGCTTTGAAACGGAGATGAGCACCGCAACCCTAGAGTCGGACTCGACTGGCTTTCGAGCAAGGGAAGATACCTTTACCTTTAGAAAGCAGCTAGTTAAAACATGAATTTATCCATGACCATGGAATGAATGATGAAAGGTTAAGATATAAATGAGCAATTATGTTATACAACAAAGCATTCTGATATGCAATGCTTTGGGTTGGATCAGGCCAGCTTTTTCACCTAATTCAAGCCAGTTCCCCTCCTTATTACTGGCCCAGTTCTACATGGCTTTTGTCCATGCAGGTCCCATGATCCCAAACATGGGCTTGTTAGTGATCAGAATAGTCCCTTGGCTCCCATTTTTACCAGTGGAAAATCAGGTTGGATCCAACCCTTCGTACTTTCACCAAGACTTGCTGTGAGATCTGTCATAAAATGATTTGAAATGGACATCAATTAAATGTCTAGGGATTTGTTAAGCCCCCCATAAGTGTATTGCGTTGCATTGCCTTTAGCCCTCACTGTTCACATTTTCCCCCTCTATGGCCATGTATATGTGTTAACTGCTAATGTCAGTTACACTCAGTGGAAGTGGACTCTAGCTCATAATACATCTGTTAACCCTTTAGGTACTGCAAGCCTCCTTTTTTAACCTAATAATGCGTGGTCCCTCAGAATTAATGTCCATGCAGATGTGCAAAGGATCAGACAGAATGTCATCAAACACTAGATATGGTAAATATCAGCCATGGCTTCTGGTTATAGCACATGCATCACCTCTTCTTGGGAGCTAGAAAACAAGATTCCATCTGCCTAGCAATGTAAAAGAAGTCCATGCAAAAGGCAGTAAAATCTAAGATCTCCATTTAAAAAAAAATAACAGTAATGCAGGCAGTGTCTAAGAATGTTCACCCAAGTACAGGCATTACTGACTCCATGACTTCAGTTGTGGAATTGGTGTTTGCTAGTGAAACATTTGGGCATTTTCTAGAAGAATTTGCTACACTTGAGTTTAATAACCCCTGTTTAGTGCATGCTTGGAGAAGAAGGCCTTTCACCAGTGTGGGAGCACTTAGTTCCATCATAGCTACAGATGACAAGGTGTCCTGCCAAGGCAGCATTGTGTCTCATAAAGTTTGAACAAAGCAGTGATTAAGCTGGGACTAAGTTAATGAGCTCAGAGGCCAAGCGTGTTGTGATAACCTGACCCAGTAAGTTTGCCTGCCGAAGCAAATGGACTTTGACATCTCTGTCATCAGATGGCCTGTGTACCTGTGAGCTGTTGATCAGCATGTCACCTTTTAGGTATGTATTAAGTCCCTCTTTAGAAATGATCAAAGTGTCAACCCAGTGTGCTGCAGCAGTGAAAAAAGCAAACTCTGTATTAGGGATTATTATAAAACAGCTAATATTGTAATGCTCCTGTATAGAACTATGGTGCGGCCTCATCTGGAATACTAAGAACATAAGAGATGCCAATGTTGGATCAGGCCAAAGCCCCATCCAGTCCAACACTCTGTGTCACACAGTGGCCAGAAATACCAGGTGCCATCAGGAGGTCCAGCAGTGGGGCCAGGACACTAGGAGCCCTCCCACTGTTGAGGCCCCCCCCCAGGCACCAAGAAGACAGAGCATCCCTTGCCCCAGAGCCCGTATCTATACCTTGTGGCTAAGAGTCACTGATGGACCTCTGCTCCATATAAGAACATAAGAGACGCCAATGTTGGATCAGGCCAAAGGCCCATCCAGTCCAACACTCTGTATCCCACAGTGGCCAGAAATACCAGTGCCATCAGGAGGTCCACCAGTGGGGCCAGGACATTAGAAGCCCTCCCACTGTTGACCCCCTCAAGCACCAAGAAGACAGAGCATCCCTTGCCCCAGAGTCCCTATCTATACCTTTTGGCTAATAGCCACTGATGGACCTCTGCTCCATATCTATATATCTAATAGCCAAGTTGCCCCCGTGAGCAAAGTTCCCTCTAAGCCGTGGAGTCTTGTGAGCAAAAATTCTACTTTGTGAGCTACTGGCATTAAAGTTGTGAGCAAGCAATTTGGCTACTGCATTAAATTAGTTTGCTCTGAAGCCATCCTTCCTGAGCTAAGACAGAAATGTGTGATTCCAACCCTTTTATCATTCGAGTTGCCCTTTTCTGCACTTTTTCCAAAGCTATAATATCCTTTTTAAGGTGTGGTGACCAGAATTGCACACAGTATTCCAGATGAGGTCGCACCATTGATTTATATAGCGGCATTATGATATTGGCTGATCTGTTTACAATACCCTTCCTAATAATCCCCAGCATAGCATTGGCCTTCTTTATTGCAGTCACACACTGTCTCGACATTTTCAGTGAGTTATCTACTACAACTCCAAGATCTCTCTCTTGATCTGTCTCTGCCAGTTCAGACCCCATCAATGTGTATTTATATTTAGGATTTTTGGCTCCAATGTGCATCACCTTGCACTTGGCCACATTGAACCCCATTTGCCATGTTGACGCCCACTCGCCCATCTTTGACAGATCCCTTTGGAGTGCCTCACAATCCTCACTGGTTTTCACCACCCTGAACAACTTCGTATCATCCGCAAATTTAGCCACTTCACTGCTTACTCCCAACTCCAAATCATTAATGAACAAGTTAAAAAGCAGTGGACCAAGTACTGATCCCTGTGGTACCCCACTGCTTACCCCCCTCCACTGGGAGAACTGCCCATTTATACTCACTCTCTGTTTTCTATTAATTAGCCAGTTTTTGATCCATAAAAGGACTTGTCCTTTTATCCCATGATTTTTGAGTTTACTTAGGAGCCTTTGATGAGGAACTTTATCAAAAGCTTTCTGGAAGTCAAGGTAAACAATATCTATTGGATCCCCCTTGTCCACATGTTTGTTCACCCCGTCAAAGAACATTAACAGGTTAGTGAGACAAGATCTTCCCTTACAGAACCCATGTTGAGTCTGCCTCAATAGGTTAACCTCAATAGGTTAACTGTACTGTGTACAGTTCTGGTCGCCGTATCTCCAAAAGGACATTGCAGAGCTGGAAAAAGTACAGAGGAGGGCGACTGAGATTAATAGGGGTTGGAGCACCTTCTCGATGAGGAAACGCTGAAGAGTCCGGGACTTTTCAGTCTAGAAAAGGGACAACTAAGGGGAGACAAGATAGAGGTTTATAAAATTATGCATGTCAGGGTCCTTAGCCAGGTTACTCAACACAGGGCTTCATGAGAAGATAACTGTTTATTGGTAAATCCAGAACTAGAGACACGTGTACAGCTTGTGTCAGGAATGGCCGCCAATACTAGGGCCTCTGACTTACACTAGAATCAAACATCCCCCCCAGTAAGCATGAGCCAATGGATAAATCTCGTGCGCACGGGCAAAGCAAGCAGGCAAAGCAAAAGCCGTTAACTTTCCCAGCCGAGTAAAACTGCAGCTGGAGCATCTACAAGGTCAAGCATAAGACAGCAAACAGTTGGTGAGCCAGGGAGAGCTGAGACAGAAAACGGGAGGGCCACCCCTCCACATTCCAGACCTATGACAGGGCTACCTGACAAATATTAGAACCTGAGGGCATCCAATGAAACTGTTGGGCAGTAGGTTCAGGATGGACAAAAGGAAATACTACTTTACACGATGAGTGATTAAAATGTGGAAGTTGCTGCTAGAAGATGTAGCATTGGCCACAGGAATAAACAGCTTTAAAAAGAGATTAAATAGATTCATGGAGGATAAGTCTATCAATGGCTGCTAGCCATGGTGACTGAGGGGAACCTCCACATTCAGAGGCACTAATCCTCTAAATCTCAGAGCCAGGAGGCAACATCAGAGGAAGGCCTCAGCCTCTATGCCCTGTTGTTGGCGGTCCAGAGGAACTGGTTGGTCACTGTGTGAGACAGGATGCTCGACTAGATTGACCATTGGCCTGATCCAGCAGGGATATAAATGGGAAAATAAATAAAATAACTAAAAACACAGTGCCTGTTGCCACTGTTTCCCAGGTATTCTTGGTGCCAAATTTGTATAAGCTAAATAAGCTAAATAAATTCAAAACAGTCAGATTCCCACATACATGGAAAAAACAAAACAGGCATTGTTGAATGGAGATGTTGTCAGACCACTGAGAGGGGAAGGGGACTCATGGAAGGATCTCTCCAAGGAGTCCAGGAGTGTGCTGAGAGATCTCAGCCTTCCCTTTCAAAGATTTCACAGGTGTGATTGTGGTTGTATGAAGAATTGGCCTTCCCAGATACACAGGCAAAAATAGAAAACGAAAGGTGAATAATTTGTTATGAAAAATTTAAATTACTTGAGCAGATTTTCATGAGCTGCTCTCTCTTCCTGACAGAAGAAGAGGAGAAGAGTAGGTTTTTATACCCCTCTCTTCTCTGCCTGAAGGAGTCGCAGAGCGGCTTACAATCGCCTTTCCCTTCCTCTCCCCACAGCAGCCACCTTGCGAGGTAGATGAGGTAGATGGGGCTGAAGGAGTTCTTAGGGAACTGTGAGTGGCCCTGGGCCACACAGGAGGTTTCATGTAGAGGATCGAGCCCAGATTAGAGTCCGCCGCTGCTAACCACTCTGACACACAAGTTATCTGAAATAAACAGCATTTTGTAGAACCCAAAAGACTAATAGGTTTTTATGCTTGCAGAGCTTTCATAAACTAGAGACTATTTTGTCCGATGTAGGGAGTGGCTCCATACCTGGCATACCAACATATGGAAGGTTATGGGGGAAACCCCTGTAAACAGAAGGGGACCAAAAGTCAGTTCCTTAGAGTGCAACAGGGCTCACTTTGTAATAGATACGCTTTACTAGGAAGGGTGCCTTGTGCAAAAGTCACGCTGGTAACCATGAAAAGAACTACTGGGCAGTCTGGTTTAGAATGACTCACAGCAATCCGGTTCCCTCTCTTCCTTCTCACCTTAACATTTTTTAAAACTGGAAGCAATACATTCATTCCACTCTAAAAAGAAAGCCAGAGGTAAAAATCAATGCTGGGAAATTTGGACAAGCCCCATCCCTGGAGAGGTGCCAGTGCGGCTAGTCAGGATCTTATCTTCTCTCTTAGCTGGGAGAATAAGGATACGAGAGAGAGAAGCCAGTGCTGGATCAGGCCAATGGCCCCTCCAGTCCAACACTCTTCTGTGTCACACAGTGGCCAAAAAGACCAGGTGCCACCAGGAGGTCCAGCAGTGGGGCCAGGACACTAGAAGCCCTCCCACTGTTGACCCCCCCCCCCAAAGCACCAAGATGACAGAGCATCCCTTGCCCCGGAGTCCCTATCTATACCTTGTGGCTAATAGCCACCGATGGACCTCTGCTCCATATGCTTATCTAATTCCCTCTTGAAGCCATCCATGCTTGTAGCCGCCACCACCTCCTGTAGGCAGTGAATTCCATGTGTTCATCACTCTTTGGGTGAAGAAGGACTTCCTTTTATCCGTTCTAATCCAACCGCTCAGCAATTTCATTGAGTGCCCATAAGTTCTTGTATTGTGAGAAAGGGAGAAAAGTACCTCTTTCTCTACCTGCTCTATCCCATGCATAATCTTATAAACCTCGATCATGGCACCCCTCAGCCGTCGTTTCTCCAAGCAGGGTGTCAGGTTCCTGGTTAAATCAGTTCTCAACACCAACCAGTTTGTAGAAAGCTAACTTTATTGAGACACATCTATTGTTAGGTCTGAAGTTAAATGTGCAAAGGTTGTAGATATAATGGGTTCAAGTAAAGGCACTAAAGATCAGGACCCAATCACCCCACGATATTTGCCCGCCAGAACTAACTGTCAGTTCTCTCCTCCCCCGTTCCCCCGTAGGCACGTAGTCGTTACCTAGTAAGGAAAACAGGATCACAGACATTTGAGAAGCCAGTACATTTGGCATCGCTAGGGTGACAAGCCCGGGCCCATCAAAGAAAGCGATAGAGGAACCTTCTCTCCCAATGACAGGCAAGCTGTAAAACGCAAAATGCGCAGGGAGTCTGACATACTGCCCCCCCCAAGACCTCCTACCCCTTCAGTTTGTGCGGATATATGTTATGGAATGCCCGAGTTAAAGAGGGAGTGCTAACATGTTTGCATTTCACCCACTCATTATGAGATTCATCAAAGTCCTTCCATTTAATCAAATAGTACAGTTTGTTTTGTATCAACTTAGATTCAAGTATCTCTTCCACTTCATGGTGAGGTTCACCATCAATCATCAGAGGAGGTGGAGTGGCTGGACGAGATCTCCACTTTTTCGGGCCCGGATCCCTTTTTGATAGACTGAAACGAAACACAGGGTGGTGAATATGCCTCAAATTCTTGGGTAGCTCAAGTTCCACAGCCACTTTGTTCAGAACCCTCACCACCTTGAATGAGCCAAGAGACTTCCACCCCAACTTCCTCCCCAGTTGGATTCCTTTCATATTCTTTGTCAAAAGGTACACCGAGTCCCCAGGCTGCAAATCCCATTCAGGAGCTCTTCCTTTATCTGCATGTTTTTTGTAGTCCTCCTTCGCCTTTTTCAGAGTCTCTTGGATTGTGGACCATCGCTCCTTCAGGTCCCCCCCGCCATGAATGTAAATCTCCCGGTTTGGGCTCCTGGGTAGTTACTGTGGGGAGGGGGGCCCCTTCGTACCCATGCACAGCCTTAAAGGGGGAGAGGCCAGTGGTACTATGTACTGAGTTATTATAACTGTATTCTGCGTAAGGGAGGAGGTCGACCCAGTTGTCCTGCTGGTAATTGGTGAAATACTGGAGGAACTGCTCAGTCACTTGAGTCACCCTCTCCATTTGCCCATCCGTCTCTGGGTGATAGGAACTGCTTAGACCTTGTTCTACCCCCAACACCTGCAGCAGCTCCTTCCAAAATTTAGCTAGGAACTGTGATCTGAAATGATCTTGCGAGGAATGGAATGGATCCTCATGATGTGGTGCATGAAAAGCTTGGCTAATCCTTTAGCCGTGGGCAGTTGTTTGCAAGGAATAAAATGTGCCTGCTTGGAGAACGTGTCGACCACCACCCAAATCACTGTTTTGTCTTTACTGGGTGGTAAGTCAGTTATAAAGTCCATTGAAATCACTGCCCATGGTCTCTCTGGCGTTTCCAGGGGTTGTAAAGTCCCTGGGGGCTTCCCTGGTCTCCGTTTCCGCATCAAGAAAGTTTGGCAGGAACCCATGTATTGAAAAACGTCCACCCTCATGTGCGGCCACCAGAATTGTCTTTGAAGGAGGTGTAGGGTTTTCAGGTAACCGAAATGCCCTGCCAGTTTATTTTCATGTGCCACAATCAGGATTTCCCCTCTCAGGGTCCTGGGTATGAACACCACCCACCCCTGTACCAACACCCACCCCCCTTCCGCTCTGCTGAGGGTTAGGGTTGCGGGAGGCGAGACAAGAGTGTCAGCCAGCGAGTTCGATTTCCTGGGGAGGTGTTGGAGGGTGAACCGAAATTTAGAGAAAAACTCTTCCCAGCGGAGTTGCTTGGCATTCAAGTGCCTGGGCATGTGTAACGTCTCTAAATTCTTGTGGGCTGTCCATACCTCAAATGGCAACCTTGCCCCCTCCAGCCAGTGCCTACAGGTTGTCAGGGCCAGTTTGATAGCAGCCACCTCTTTGTCCCAAATAGCCCAATTGCACTCTATGGGGGAGAACTTCCTGACACATATGCTAGGGGGTGGAGCTTCCCATTCTCCCCCCATTGCAGGATTGCCCCTCCCATCGCCACATCCGAGGTGTCGACTTGGATTATAAAAGGTTTATTTTCATCAGAATGATTTAAAATGGGCTCCGAAGTAAACAACCCCTTGAGTTTTCTCAAAGGCCTGTTGGGACTCTGGGGTTGTCCACTTTGGTACCCGGCTTTTTATTGTCAGGACCCTTCCCCTTCATTCTTAACAAGTCAGTAAGGGGTAGGACTACTTGGGCGAAGTTGGGGATGAATTCGAGGTAGAAATTCAAAAAACGGAGGAGCTATTGGAGTTGGCGCTGGGTGCACGGGGCCTCCCACCCCACCATGTCCTGTACTTTCTGGGGGTCCATGCCCAATCCCTTTTCCAAAATCCGATAGCCTAGGAAATCCAGTTCATCCTTATGAAACTCACACGGAGAGTTTAACAAAGAGCCGGTGCTCGTAAAGGGTCTGGAGCCCTTCCCTGACCAACTTTACATGCGAGTCTTTATCTTTTGAATAAAGTAAGATATCATCTAGGTACACTAGCACCCCCTTGAATAAAGGCTTGTGCAACACCTCGTTAATTAAATTCATAAAAACCCCAGGAGTTCCCGCTAACCCAAATAGCATCACCAAGCATTCAAACTGTCCTAAAGGGGTACTGAATGCTGTTTTGTGTTCATCCCCTTCCCGAATACACACTCTGTAGTAAGTCTCTTGTAAGTCCAGCTTGGCGAAAATGCACCCCTGGGAAGCTTCCGCCAGGAGGTCTTTGATGAGCAGGAGAGGGTAGGCACTGGACATAGACACTGCGTTTAAACCCCGGTAGTCTGTGCCCAGTCGCAACCCACCATTCTTTTTTTTTCCGGAAGAGGACGGGGGAGGAGGCCGGGCGGATAAAACTTCGGGCACGCACGGATCTCTTGGACCTTGGATCAGGAGTCAACAGCCAGGTTGGCTCAGCCCAGGTGGGGAGAGGCGCCCATGAGTCTCTGGTCCGTGCTCCTCCCTCAGCTCCTTTAGGCTCCATGGCCGTCATTGGAACTGCCGTGGTCTGTTGCTCCAGCACGGTGCTGTCCGCCGTAGTTGTAGGGATTTCCTTGTCCTCACCGCTCATCACGTCTGTGGTGCAGGAGGTTGAGGAAGAAAAAGTGAGTCCTAACAATTTGTCAGGTTCCTGGCTAAATCAGTTCTCAACACCAACCAGTTTGTTTGTAGACAGCTAACTTTATTGAGACAGCTGATAGATACCATCCTAGACACATCTATTGTTAGGACTGAAGTTAAACGTGCGAAAGTTGTAGATCTAGTGGGTTCAAGTAGAGGCACTAAAGATCAGGACCCAATCACCCCACGGTATTTGCCCGCCAGAACTGTCAGCTCCCCCCCTTCCCCCATAGGCACATAGCCTTTACCTAGTAAGAAAAATAGATCACAGACATTTGAGAAGCCAGGACATTTGGCATTGCTAGGGTGACAAGCCCCCCCCCACACACACACATCAAAGAGAGTGATAGAGGAACCCCCTCTCCCAATGACAGGCTAGCTGTAAAATGCAAAAGGCACAGGGAGTCTGACACATGATGATTGCCCTGAAGTTCACAGAGACACTGCCTAGACCAGTTGATCACAGATTGGCATGCTGATGCTGTTTCCTGTATCAGCCAACACAAAACACAAGAAGGGAACTACTTTTCTTTATAGGAAGAACTGTGCCATGCTCCATAAACGCCCCTAATAACTACCACTTTCCTAGTCTTCAAATGCCTTTTAGAAAACATGCTGGGGTTTTGTTTGTTTTTTGGCCCCCAGGAGGGGATTTTTTATTGCATTTTTAATAGACTACAAGCTACAACAAAAAATTGGAAAAGGGTAACTACATCTAGGGAGAAATGAAAGAAAACCACTACTAACTAAAACCCCAAGTATAGGAGATCATAACAATAGTTTATATAAAGGTTAATCTTAAATTGCTAGTATTACTTTGAACATAGTTGGTTATGCTAAGTTTTTTATCTTTTTATCCATTAATTTAACTGTTTAAGACAGCCCCCAGAGCATCCCATAATAAAATTAAAATTTTAAGGCACAATTCAGAGTCCTTCAGCTTTCATTTTTTCTTATCTTTTCTAATCCTCAATTTGTATGTACGTTTAGGGGCAGCCGCCCCCTTATCGGAAAGAGAGTCCTCTTTGGAAGACACTGGATTTGCTGTCATCTTCTTCCTTCTCAACCTCTTCTGTCTCTCCTAGCTGCACTCTCAGGAACTCACGTGCTTTGGAAACAAAGTCAATCTTTTCTTTTTTATCATGTAGTTTGAAAATGACGCATTTTGGAATTAACCATCTGTAAACAATGCTGTTTGTTTGTAGAAAAAGGATTAAAGGTAAAGGTTCCCTTGCTCGAAAGCCAGTCGAATCCGACTCTAGGGTTGCAGTGCTCATCTCCGTTTCAAAGCCGAAGAGCCAGCGCTGTCCGAAGACATTTCCGTGGTCATGTGGCCGGCATGACTAAACACCAAGGCTCACGGAATGCCTTTATATTTATATCTTTATATTTCTTTCTCTTTTCCCTTATTTCAAATGGAATGTCATTTAAAATCCTAATGGTATTGTCCCCGATTTTCAAGGGTGTTCCTGTATTTGCTTTCAGGATAGAATCCCTCACATGTCGCTTTGAGAATCTAGCCACTATTTCCCCAGGTAGATTATTCTTTTTGATGTACACAGAATAGGACCTATAGACCACATCCATTTCGCTTGCAAGATATTCCGCTTTCAAATCTGTAACTGGGGCTAATGCTTCACTCAGAAGTTGTTTTAGATTTTCTCCTTTCGATTCTGGGACCCCTTGAAACTGTAGGACCAGATTTGCTTTCTCCATTTGCAGCTGTAAAAGTTGTGATTCTTCCGAGGCTTGTTTCTTTTCCAGCTTTTGCACCTTTTTCTTGACTTTTTTAGTGTTGGTGTCCATTTCCTTCACCTTCTCAGCTGTTTGCTCTGTTATTTTTAAAGTTTCAGTCAATTGGAGCTGCTGAGTTGCAACATTCTGGTTTAGAGTCGTCAGCTGTTGTTCGATGTTAGTCATCTGGTCCAGCAGAGGGCCCAAGGAATCTGCCAACATTTTAGAGAACTCAGTGGTCTCTTCCAGTCGAGGGCTCAAGATCCCGGCTGGTTTCACTTTTGCTGGTTTGTCTTTCTCTGCCCTCTTCCCCGCCATCTTTATGGATTGTTTACTTTTATGGAAACTTGCTAAAGTCTCTGAAATACGCCCTTACACTTATCCGTGCTCTGGTAAGTCTCTCAAAACAGATTTCAACGCTTTTTCTTTTGCTCCCCCCCTTGGTATTTAGTTGTTTAGTTCATGCATATGGAAGGGGCCCCTACCCTGCTCGCTTTTTTAGTCATTCCCAGGGAGTAGCTTTCTTTTTAAATTCTCGTTTCGCTTTAACCCGACTCACAGTTCATTGTTGGTCATACGACCTCGCTTGGCACACGTTCAAAACGCTCGATCTCCGACACTTGTCCCGGTCAGCAGCTCTAGATCCATACGGACACTCAGCGACAGGACCGTCGGTGCGGAGGAGCGCCTCAATTCCCCAGCATTGCGCTGGTGAAGAGGCCACCCCTCAAAAGCCCCATGGCTAGGAGCCTTTTGCCAAGGCTCTGGGGGGGGTAGTGACCCATGGCCCCCCTCCTTTCCGCTGGTGCGCAGATCACATCCCCAGGAGGTCCGGGAGTTGTGTCCGCCAGCGTGTCGCCATAAACCGCTGTTTTTGGATAGGCTGTCAAGCAGAGAAAGCAGCATGGACAGCCCAGCCAAATCGCCCAGCAGAGGAAGGCCCCATGGAAAGGCCACACTATCTCCCATGTAAGGGTTACGGTCCCAGAGATGGAAGATGACCCCAAGAGCAGTTATTTGGAAGGGGGACATTTTGACCTGGGAGAAAAAAATGCAACATCTACCTTAAAATATGATTCATCACATAAAAGAAAGGAATCTACCGCAGTATCAAGCTTCTGAAGTTTGTGAATGAATATAGAAAACCAAACAGTGCTGTGCTGATCTTTCATTAAGTAGGATAACAAGCTTCCGGGTTCAGATCTAAAATGAATTTTTAACCAGTATTTGAAAGCCATAATCCAAGCCTTAGTTTCCAAAAGGTGAAGACCCAACTCCGCACATATAGATGAATAGGGAAGACATTTGGAAACTCCCAAGATGTGCCGAAAGAATTAGAGGCGTTAATCCACAAGGGAATTCCATATAACAGCTGAGGGAGAATTTTTGCAGTATAGATTTTCAAGGCTGCTGGGATGAACTGATTACCTCCTAAAAAGCAAAACTTTTTGATTTGCACCCGAGAGCATTGCAGGGGGGTGGGGGGTGGGGGGTGGGAAAGAGGTCAGGCACAAGTGGCGCAAGCCAAACCCCAGCAGCACTGAGAGCGCCTCGGTCTCAGCAGTAGTGGCTGTGAGTCATGCCTGCAGCATCCTCCTACGCTGCTGACCACACCTTTGCTGCCCGCGCCTTGGTTGCTTGGGCAGAGATGGGTTAGGGATGCCAGAAGCCTCCAGGTGGGGCCTGGGGACCCCCCAGAAGTACAGCTCATCTCCAGGCTACAGAGATCAGTTGCCCTGGAGGAAATGGATGCTTTGGACTGGGTGGACTCTCTGCGGCATTGTGTACCCCAGTGAGGTCCCTGTCCTCCTCACCTCCGGCCCCAGGTCTCCGAAGAGTTCCCCAACCGGGCCAGGGTGGCCCTGGCAACCCTATGACTGAGTGCCAAGAAGAATGGTGTGGTGCAGTGTGGTGCTGTCCACACATATGCTCAGAGTCGCATACTCCTGCACTAAGAGGCCTCTGGCTTCTACAGCCAGGGTCTGC